>NC_041401.2:104780277-104947777 GCF_900747795.2 Erpetoichthys calabaricus
ACATATGCATATATACATATACACATACATACATAGTGCGTTGTAACACGGGCTGTGATTGTTACATGGGAGGGAGACGACAAATCACAGCTTCCTGCTTTCTAATCGGGCCTGTGATTGGTGCTTTGACTGGTGCCTAGATCCCACAGTATGTCCCCTTAGGAGAGGCGTTAGGCGAGTGTAATTGAATAAAGGTGCTGCAAGTTTAGCTTTACACCTGTTTTTAAGGCTTATTGACTGAAAGGGGCTTTCATGAAAAAACATAGGGCTTTGCTACAGGATACACCCTCCACAAGTTAAGGAAGTAAAAATAAAGGTATATATTTCTGTTTTATTTAAACCTTTTAAGTCTGTATGCGGGCGGCATGGTGGCGCAGTGAAAGGTGCCAGTTAGGAGACCCGGGTTCGCTTCCCTGCGTGGAGTTTGAATGTTCTCCCCGTGTCTGTCTGGGTTTCCTCCGGGCACTCCGGTTTCCTCCCACAGTCCAAAGACATGCAGGTTAGGTGCATTGGCGATTCTAAATTGTCCCTGGTGTGTGGGTGTGTGTGGGTGTGTGCACCCTGTGGTGGGCTGGCACCTTGCCCGGGGTTTGTTTCCTGCCTTGTGCCCTGTGTTGGCAGGGATTGGCTCTTGTATTTAGGATATAGCGGGTTGGATAATGGATGGATGGATGGACATTTGTATGCATAGCCCCATTTGCCCGTTTTCGTTTTTTTTCTTTCTTCAGGAATATTTCAGCAAACCCGGAGCTTGTCAGTTCAAATCCTGGTACTGACACCACTGTGTGACCCTGAGGAAGTCACTTCACCTGTCTATGCTGCAAAAAACAAAAGTAATGTAACAAATTGTACCTCAGATGTTGCAAGTTGCTGGAATAAAGGCATAAGTAAAATAGATAAATATGTATTATACACATAGGAACTATTCATTTATTTTCAGTTAAGTCATCTGCAGCAAACCTTTATAAATGAGGGTTTCTCCTTTTTAGACAGTGCAAACTCTTTCTTCTTCATTGAGGTTTTCTCTTGGAGAGCTTTTTTCATTTCATTGAAAATTAAAGCAGCAGCTGCCAAAATATGTAGCTTTCTTATTAATTTTTCAACATTGTGTAAAATAACTTTATAAAGTAACATAAAAGGTTTAAATACTGGTTATCCTTTTACACTAAAATATTACTAAAGAGATACAAAAAAAGTAAAATGCATATGTTGTTTTTCTTTAAGGAGATTAAATATTACTGAAGAAAGAAAAAAAAACTAAAACAGCCAAATGGGGCTATGCATACAAACTTAAAAGGTTTAAATAAAACAGAAATACAGTCATCCCTCACCTATCGCGGGGGTGACGTTCCAGAGCCCCCCGCGATAAGTGAAAATCCATGAAGTACCAACCTATATTTATTTTATTATTTATATATATATTAAGGCTTTATAAACCCTTCCCACACTCTTATAAACCTTTCTGTCTCTCTTTTTAACCTTTCCCACACTCTTATAAACACTTCCTATGCTCTTAAACACTTTCTACACTCTTAACACCACAGAGCAACACTACACGCAGTGATCAAACGTTGATGTGTCTGCCACTCGCTTTGTGAAGAGGGGGGCAGGTGAACGCACATTAAGCAGAGGTGGACTTTGTGCTGCTTCTGCCAAAATGCCTGCTTGTCGCTTTGCGCATTCTGAAGGAGGAGGAGGAGTGTGTGTGTGGGGGTGTGAGGGCTGAACGCACGTTCGCTCAAACCTCCCTCTCCGAGGCGCAGTATGCTCCTGCCACTTCCCGTTGTGAAGGAAGGGGAAAGGGGGGGGGGGGGAGCGGGCTTGCTGAATGCACGCTAAGGAGGTCCGAGGTTCGATTCCCGAGAGGGAGTGCAGTGGAGTGTGTACGCCTGATGAGCCCAGAATAAGGGCGAAACACGTGTCGCGTACTCTTTGCATTTATTTGACAGTAAACTATTGCAACCATTCTATGATCTGCTCCTCACAAACTGAGGGCACCGTGGTGGATGTTAGCAGATTGCTGGCCAACCACAAGCGTTACCTGGTAGGTAACCACCCATAAAATCAGATTGTGACACAGACTACGAATGCCGTGAATGTAATTACCTCGATCTACATGCTGTCAAATAAACGAACCACACGCCGTGGCACAACGTTAGGGGCATCGCCTCTGCCGCTGAGGTTCGATTCCCGAGAGGGAGTGCAGTGGAGTGTGTACGCCTGATGAGCCCAGAATGAGGGCAAAACACGTGTCGCGTACTCTTTGCATTAATTTGACGGTAAACTATTGCAACCATTCTATGATCTGCTCCTCACAAACTCAGGGCACCGTGGCGGATGTTAGCAGATTGCTGGCCAACCACAAGCGTTACCTGGTAGGTAACCACCCATACAATCAGATTGTGACACAGACTACGAATGCCGTGAATGTAATTACCTCGATCTACATGCTGTCAAATAAACGAACCACACGCCGTGGCGCAACGTTAGGGGCATCGCCTCTGGCGCTGACGTCCGAGGTTCGATTCCCGAGAGGGAGTGCAGTGGAGTGTGTACGCCTGATGAGCCCAGAATGAGGGCAAAACACGTGTCGCGTACTCTTTGCATTTATTTGACAGTAAACTATTGCAACCATTCTATGATCTGCTCCTCACAAACTGAGGGCACCGTGGCGGATGTTAGCAGATTGCTGGCCAACCATAAGCGTTACCTGGTAGGTAACCACCCATACAATCAGATTGTGACACAGACTACGAATGCCGTGAATATATATATATATACACACACACACACACAGACACATATATACATACACATATACATCTATACTAATAAAAGGCAAAGCCCTCACTGACTCACTGATCACTAACTCTCCAACTTCCCGTGTAGGTAGAAGGCTGAAATTTGGCAGGCTCATTCCTTACAGCTTACTTACAAAAGTTAAGCAGGTTTCATTTCAAAATTCTACACGTAACGGTCATAACGGTCGACAACGTCCGCCATGTTAAACTTTCTTATTTATGGCCCCATCTTCACAAAATTTGGTAGGCGGCTTCCTTGCGCTAACCGAAACCGATGTACGTACTTATTTCAGTGGTATGACACCACTGTCGGCCGCCATATTGAACTTTCCAACGGTCTTTGTTACTCAATGGGCCCATCTTCAAGAAATTTGGTACACGTGTTCCCAACGCTAACTGAATCCTACTTATGTACGTATATACGTCCATAGCCTGCAGCTCGGTCCACACTCTGAATCCTCCAGGCACTCCTGTGTATAATCTAATTTTGAAGGTTGGGGCACCAATAATGTTACTGAGAAACTTACAGCCACCGAAACTTTGTAACGGCACAAGACTTCAGGTCACATGCCTGCAAAAGAACCTAATTGAGGCAACTATTTTTACTGGCGGTGGCTCAGGGGAGAGAGTTTTTATTCCTCGCATCCCAGTTATACCCTTTGATCTCCCATTTCAATTCAAACACCTACAATTTCCAGTAAAGCTCTGCTTCGCAATGACAATTAATAAGTCTCAGAGACAGACCCTACAAAAGGTTGGCATTGATTTGAGGCAAGATTGTTTTTCACATGGCCAACTATACGTTGCATGCTCAAGAGTAAGCTCAGCGCACAGCTTGGTCATATTACAACCAGAGGGGCGAACTGACAACATGGTATACAAAGAGATCCTTAACAAATAATTATTGGTATATTTTCCCTCAGTTTATTATTTAAAATTTTAAAGCAGTAATTCGCCGCTGCGAAGCACGGGTATTTTGCTAGTATATATATATATATATATATATATATATATATATATATATATATACAGTGATCCCTCGCTATATCGCGCTTCACCTTTCGCGGCTTCACTCCATCGCGGATTTTATATGTAAGCATATTTAAATATATATTGCGGATTTTTTGCTGGTTCGCGGATTTCTGCGGACAATGGGTCTTTTAATTTCTGGTACATGCTTCCTCAGTTGGTTTGCCCAGTTGATTTCATACAAGGGACGCTATTGGCAGATGGCTGAGAAGCTAGATTGCTTACTTTTCTCTCTCTCTTGCGCTGACTATCTGTGATCCTGACGTATGGGGATTGAGCAGGGGGGCTATTCGCACACCTAGACGATATGGACGCTCGTCTAAAAATGCTGAAAGATTATCTTCACGTTGCTATCTTTTGTGCAGCTGCTTCCTGAAACGACATGCTGCACGATGCTTCGCATACTTAAAAGCTCGAAGGGCACGTATTGATTTTTGACTGAAAAACAAACTCTGTCTCTCTCTCTCTCTCTGCTCCTGATGGAGGGGGTGTGAGCTGCCGCCTTCAACAGCTTTGTGCCGCGGTGCTTCGCATACTTAAAAGCCAAACAGCCCTATTGATTTGTTTTCTCTATCTATGTGACATTCTGTGCTCCTGACACGCACTCCTTTGAAGAGGAAGATATGTTTGCATTCTTTTAATTGTGAGACAGAACTGTCATCTCTGTCTTGTCATGGAGCACAGTTTAAACTTTTGAAAAAGAGACAAATGTTTGTTTGCAGTGTTTGAATAACGTTCCTGTCTCTCTACAACCTCCTGTGTTTCTGCGCAAATCTGTGACCCAAGCATGACAATATAAAAATAACCATATAAACATATGGTTTCTACTTCGCGGATTTTCTTATTTCGCGGGTGGCTCTGGAACGCAACCCCCGCGATGGAGGAGGGATTACTGTATATATATATATATATATATATATATATATATATATATATATATATATATATATATATATATATATACACACTTTTCATTACGTTGAAACAGATCTTGATTTTGATTTTTTTTTTCTATCTGAAGTTCTTGATCATGTTGTGGCTTCCCAAATAGGAAATTTCTTAACTCTTGGTAACCTGATGCAACTCTTTCAGCACAACATACTGTAGTTGAATCTTCACTGCTTCTAGTAACTAATGTCTTACTTATGGTAATAGACTCTAGGTAAATCAGCATTTTAACTTGGTAACTTCTGTTAATCAGAATATTCCTTGTCCAGAATTTAGGGCATCCTGGGTAATCTCTGGCAGAGTTCTGTGGTGGTCTAAGTCCTATCTAAGTTAAAGGTATGAGTTTGTTAGTCTTGGTAGCAGGTTCACCTCAGCACCAGTCACACAAGGATTTCCTTGAGGCTCTTTCCTTGGCCCTCTGCTTTTCTGTACCTATATGTTTCCCATTGACCATATTTTTCATAGCTTTGCACTGAGTTGTCATTTTTATGCTGATACTCAGATACACTTTCCTGTTAAAAGTGGATGTTCAGAGATTTCCCCATTCATGACACCTCGATAAAACAGTGATCTCCGAAGTGGTCTTTAAGTGCCGTGTCTGCATGCTCCTGCCTGCCACTGCTTGTGAAGTTTAGTTTACGCAGACTTTCCCAAGTAGTGGAGATCTGTCATTCCTGCCTCACAGTTCCAGAGTCTGCATGAATTTTACATGTTTACCCCATGTATTTACGACTTGACTGGTATGAAGGAGTGTCAGTGAGATTTTTTTCCTTACATTATCACATCCTCAGCAAAAGCAGCTCATTAGACATTAAAAAAGTTGATAATTGGTTACTGGGTGTTTCATTCTTGTATATCGCACACACTCTGCATTTTTCCTTTTCTGACTATATCTTTATAATGTATGTGTGCAGCACACCACAGGTACTGTGACATGCAGGTGGCATATCTCTTTCAAAATATGAAGACTTTTATTAAACATACAATGTAGTGTAATCAGTGAGATTTATTGTTATTTGCACAAAGTTCCTTGAAATGCTTACGTGTTCTTTTCACTATGCTGCAACTCACTGTGAATCTTTCTGTCTAGGCTATGTAAAATAACACAGATAGTAATGGGAGAAAAAAATTGTCCCTGTTAAGGAAAAAATAATCAACAGTTTGAACATGCATCTGACTTTTGTTACAAGCCATGGCAGAACATACAGTAACCGCTAAAGAAACAGATCAGCAGAAATAAAAGTAGTTTTATAAGCAGAAGGTAACTTGGGCTTCTTGTTGTCATAACACTACCCAAGATGGTGACTCTGAGTGGACAAGAGAACAAGAAATGTATTCATATCTCTAGAAAAATAATTCCAAGAATATGTGATAAAATAATTATTTTGAGTTTTTTTCCATATAAGGGTTCCTCATAAATAAAGAAGGCACATTTTCATAAAAAGAAACTTTTGCTGCTTCATAGTGGGCATATTCAGTATGTTTAAAGGCATTTTCATTCCCTTATGGACCCTGGTACCCTTCAGCCCCATTATAAGCTGAAAGAACAGCCAAGGCATTTTTTAAATTTATTAAAAAATCACTTTAGAATATAATTTTCTGTAGCAAATGAATATATACAATGATTATGAAGAAATAACTTTGACTTATTCTTTAACACTATTATTGTTTTCAGCAGTACTGTGGCAAAACTTTGAAATGGCCTTCCTAAATTAAGTAAGTTGACAATCTTAATTAATTCTTTAAAAAGGCAACTTGAAGGAAATTTGTTTAGTAAGGCAATTAGCTTACAATGACGGTCTTACCCTTTCTTTCAGTTATCCTTCTCTGTCCCAGTGCTAATGATGACACACAGTATCAGAAACTGTGTTATTTAGTAATTTTTTATAGCATTTTGTATTTTTTATTCCCATGCATATCTAATATTGTCTATTTGATTTTTCTCTGTTATTTTAGTTTTATTATATCATTTTCAATATTTGTGAAATACAATACGGACTCATTAGTAGATCAACTAACATGCTGTTGTTATTGTTTTGTATGGTGCTGACATTTATATTGTCAAACAAATAACATCACATGTCACATACTCCTGGTCATTCTGCATAGTAATGTTATAGCAACTGTTAATAAAAAAAGTCTCAAAATGGCAGCACCCTTAAGAAAAACAATATGGTGCCACAGGGGAAAATTTTCAGAATCATCAAAATGTGTAGAAATAAAAAATAAATGTACCCTATAAATTATTGGGTCTCCAAAACCTTTGAAACAATGACAAAAGGCACTTCTCAGAAGACTTTGGACTAGGAGTTTCCCCCTTATCTCTCTGTTGAGCTTATCCAGCATATTTTATCTCCACGACCTTCCATGGTCTTAACACATGCATATCTTTTGTGCTATTAAAAGAAACTACAAAAAGTACATGGAAACAACCTGAGGTAACACAGTTCTAGCCGAGTCTTTCAAATGAATGTGGTATTTGTAAGTCAATATCTTATGAGGCCTTGCCAACATTTTAAAGCCAAAAGACCTCAAGTTGGCACTGCTTTGACTCTGCATCTGCCCTACTTGACATTGTTTTATACATCTCACAGCTCTAATGCTCTTCATTTCACTACCTCTCTTTCAGCACTTGTGTTTTGTTTGAATTCCTAACATTTGGCTGAATCAGCTGAATCATATGTGTTGCATGTACTTTGTTACAGAAAAGTCAGTTTGTTATTTTGTTCTTCATTTTAATTAAGGTTCCCCACAAGTTTTTTAGTTTTTTTTTTTGTTTGTTTTTATAGCTCACCTGGATTTACTTATTTTCACTGCACATATCATAAAAATATATGTGCTATAATGGGGTCAAAACTTTGACTTTGAAATTTCAAAGGATTTCCATGTTTTAAGCATCTCAGAACATGTTTTGGTCACTTATGGAGTGATGTCTGTATGTTTGGACAAGAGTCTCTAGAGAAGATAAGTCAGAAACTAGTCATTCAGTCCTAATGAATCTTGACATTATAAGCACTGTAAATGCATTTCACAAGATTTACAATTATTATATATTTATTTATCCTATTGAGTCTCAACTGATGTGCAGTTGTGGAAGGATAACATTATTTTTTAAAATATATTTTTTTCCTTCAATTCCAATTAGAAAAATATCAGTCTTCAATATCTGACCAATAAAATTACAGCTTAATACAAGAATAATAATCCTAGACACATTGAATTGATGAAATTCTCTTATGCATTGTTTCCTTATGCATAATCATAGCTACTGGATTTCACTGTGTTACGCATCACAATGTTACATTTGAGGTCCCTTGCTTAGGCTGCGTCTTGTGCCACCACGTTTAAGCTGCTTATGTCAATGGCAACTATAAAAAAAATGCATTTTACATCTAGCAACTGATTTTCAGAATCAGAATATCTTTATTGTCATTGTAACAAATACAACAAAATTAGGTGCAGTCCCTGCGGTGTCAAAATATAAATAAATATAATTAAAAAAGGATAAGAAGAAATAAGGTAGAACACAAACATTCAACATAAGACCTTAATTGCACATGAACACAATTGCACAAGATGTCATCTATTGCACTTCTGCATTGGAGGTGATTAGGTGGCATTCAGTGCCCTAATAGCAACAGGGTAGAAACTGTTATTCAGTCTATTTGTCTTTGTTTTGATGCTCCTATATCTCTTGCCTGATAGTAACAGCTGGAACATGTCATGAGCGGGGTGTGAGGAGTCTTTTAAGATATTTTCTGCTTTTCTGAGGCAGCGAGAGCTGTTGCAGTTCATCCAGGGAGGGTAAAGAGCAGCTGATGATCTGCTGGGCAGTCTTTACAATCCTGCGCCACTGTGCCCCGTCATGTTTGATTATTACATACATTATTTAAATGAACAATTTATTTGTAAAATGTAATATACATACTTTAATGCATTTCATCATAAAAATAACTTCAAGTATACATCCTAGTTTTCTAACAGCACACAGCGCCAAGAGGATAGCTCCTGGAAATCTAAATAAACTTAGAAGGCAGTCATCCTCATCTGTAAATATACTCTCTCTTCTATTGAATTGAATCATTGTATGGTACAATGAGATTCAATATGCAAATCCTTCATAAACTTATTTTCCTATAAAATGATATAATAACAATAATAATAATATGATAAAAAAACAATGAAAATTATATAGTATGAAAGCATAAGTACAATATACATGTACATATAGTGCAAATGGTTCATAAAGTGGCTCAGGTTGTTCAATATTACAATTGTAGTGCAAGTTTACAGTGAAGTAATCGAACTTATAAGTACAAACAGTTCTGATGGGAGCACTTGATGGACAGATTGAGTATGTTTATAGCTCTTGGGATTAAACTGTTTCTGAGTCTTGAGGTCAGTGCAGGAAAAGCTCTGAAGTGTTTGCCAGATGGGAGAAGTTCAAATTGACTGTGTGCATGGCTGAGTGGAAATCATCCTGAGTCAGTGTGTGCTATAAATGTCCTCCAGGGCTTTCTGATCAGCTTCTGTACAGCTGTGCTTCCAAACAAAGATACAGTGGGTTAAAATACTCTGAGTGGTGCACTGTGAATAACAACGCTAAAGCATCTATGGTATTTGGAATAGTTTGGCTATTGTGTGCACATTATGTTGTTAGAGAATGATGACAATCAAGTGCCTTAAATTTGTAAACGATATGTAATTAATTTTGAAATATTTAATAAATTTTTCATCATTGATGTGAATCTGAAAAATTGGGAGACCACACAGAGACTGTAGCACTGCTCTCACATTGGGTGCCACCAGTTTGCAAAACCAAGGAGAAACTAGCGTACACAAGGTAGGAGGATGTCATGGAAATGTGCATGGCTTTACGCCAAATGTAGTTTTTATACATCTCAAAGTGTGCATAGAAATAAGCGTATGAAACATTTTTGTGCATATGCACCATTTGTACATGACTCAAAAACAAAGTGGAGGTCATTACCCAATGATCAAAGTGTCATAATTCGAAGACAATTCAAAAAAACAAAAGTCAAATAAAAAAAAAAATCACAGCCTAATGGATTATGACTAGAATTCTAAATTAATCTTACAAAAGATTTGATAGAGTATTCACACTCTTCTACAATAATCCCAATTTAAATTTAGCAATGCTGATGACATTATACCATGTGACTTCCAAGACACAACAAGAAACACATTGAGGCGACAGGATCAGAAAACATTGGGTATTGTAGCAATCGCAAAACATGACTTTAAAATAAAACTAGTCTAGTCTAAATGAGTATTGTGCATAGAAAAATAAAGCTAAAATGAACTGTCCATGTTCCAAAACCAAAAGAAAAATGAGCACAGGCTAAAGGTTTATTGACCCCAAAATAAGCTCTGAGTCTCTCTCTTTTTTTAGTTTTTATAGCTGTCATGCTTGAAAAGCCAAGCTCACATAGGTAGGTTGTGGAAAATGGGAGCAGGGCTTAAATAGCTCTGTTTGCCAGAATGTGGAACTCCTTGGCAGCAGTCAGCCAAAAACTGTCGAAAGGAAGATCAGCAAAGCTCAGCTTTAAACCATGATTTTCTCTCAGTACAGTTATTTTTCTCCTGCAAAGTCATGTCCTTTCCAGCTGCGGTTGAGCTATATGGGTTTCTAACCCAGTCAAGGCAATCAGTGGAAACTGAAGGGAAATAAAATGACAACTTCTGTTTAAGAGTTTTCAAATGCTTGCCTATTGTCTCACACAGTGCAGCAATGTTGATACCTTGCCATTTCTGGGTGTGTCGGAACATGTCAAGTTTGGCATTTTCCACATATTGTTGCCAGAGGCTGCACCGTTGAATGAAATCCATTTATTTTATCTGCACTTGTGAGCAGGTTTTCATTTTCGGCCTTGCATCCGTGTGCTCAGGTCATTTAAATGTTGAAATATATCTGCCAGACATGCCAGTCTTGCACACCACTCATCACTTGAAAGCAACTTAGCATCATCACACCTCTCATTTGTCAAAAACACTTTTAGTTCTTCCCACAGCTCATACACACGGGCTAAAACTTTGCCACAGGACAACCACCGGACCTCCGTATGCAGCAATAGCACTTTATGCTCCGCTCCCATTTCCTCACACAATGATGCAAACATGCAACTTTTTACAGGTCTTGTCTTCGCAAAGTTTATCATGCGCACAACATCGTCCAATACAGGAGCTAGGTCTGCTGGTAATGTCTTGTCAACGAGTGCCTCACAATGCAGAAAACAATGCGTCACAATAACATCTGGATGTTGCTCTTTCACTCTGCTTACAAATCCTTTTGGGCGCCCGAACATGGTGGCTGCTCCATCAGTGCAAACACTTATGCAGTTTTCCCACTTAAGTCCTCCTTGTTCAAGGTACTTTAATACAACTCGAAAAATGTCCTCTCCTGTTGTTCTTTCAGGCAATTCCTTGCAAAACAGGAAGTTTTCTCTGATGGTGTCTCCGTCTACAAAGCGCACATTTCCCAAACGTTGTGCATGTCCACTTATATCCGTAGATTCATCGAGTTGCAATGCAAATTTTCCACTAACGTGCAACTTTTCCAAAATGATCCTTTCAATGTCTGCAGACATTGTATTATTTGAGAGAGGGACATGGGCTATTTCTTTAAGAGCACCAGAGCTGAGCATCTCGTTTACAATGATTTTGCAGGCAGGTAGTACTACTGTCTCTGCCACCGTGTGTAGCTGTTTTGATTTGGCAATGAGTTCCGCAACTTGGTAGTTAGCTTTGAGAGCTCTCTCATTCATCTTTGTGGTTTTCCTCACTAAAGCTGCCTGTCTCTTAGTGTGTTCACAAAGTTGAATAAAATAGTCTGTGTTCTTGTTATGAGGTGATGGGTGCTTTGTTTGGAGATGGCGTTTAAGTTTGCTAGGAACCATGGCACTGTTGGACATCTTTTCCCCACATACCAAGCACAACAGAATAGGCTCGGTTGGTTCCCTGGTAAAAGTAAATCCAAAGGAAAGATAACTTTCATTGTATTGTCTTGAGCTCACCTTTTTTGCTTTCTTCTGACCACTACTCATACTAGGGCCTTCATCTGGGTCACAATTTTCTCCAGAACCCAGTTCGGATTGTGTACGTTTTCTTTTCAGATATTTATCCATCGCTATCACTGCTGTCACAGCCGAAGCATCATTAATTCTACTGTTTGAATGGCAACATGTAGATATACAGATTAATTAGCCATCTGCTGCAACCTAGTGGAAGAGTATTTAATTGTTCTGCCTGTCACTGTGGCATAGACGAACGAAGACAAATTATTTTTAGTAAATAAATAATAATTTTCAGACTAATTAAGTGAAATCGGATAATTTTCCATGGTACACCTGATGATCTCTTACAGCACATTAATGTGCCGTGGCACAGTGGTTGGGAATCACTGAGTTAATATACAATAATGTACCTGTGCAAAATTTTATTAAGAATGTTACATTTGATGGTAAAGTTACACATATAAATATTAGGTGCACACTTATCTGCTAACACTGCTAAAACCCGTTATGTTAAAGGACATTTTAGCAATGCTGAAGTGGTAAGACCATGTGACCCAGCAATTGCATCACTCCCCAGACACTAACATTAGGGCTAGACTCATCTTTAAACAGGTTTTTCTATCCATTATTAATATTTTTGCAGGCACAAAAAAGCTCAACATATACAATTTATTTTTGTACAGCCCAAAATCACATAAGGAGTACCGTAATGGGCTTTAACTGGCCCTGCCTTTTGACAGCCCCCCCAGCCTTGACTGTCTAAGAAGACAAGGAAAAACTCCCAAAAAAAAACTCTAGTAGGGAAAAAAATGGAAGAAACCTTGGGAAAGGCAGTTCAAAGAAAGACCCCTTTTCAGGTAGGTTGGATGTGCAGTGGGTGTCAAAAAAGGGGGTAAATACAATACAATACACAGAACAGAACACAAGTAATCCTCACTACAATATAATAGTGCAATAGAAATATTACAAGTACAGAGCAGAATTCAACAGTAGATGATATCACACAATACGATTTGGATTTGTTCAGAATCCTGGAGACCTCGGCCATATGTTTCACCTCACTGCTGTGAAAAAGTATTTTGCACTTTATGCACTTTTTTACATTACAACATTTTATTCATAGTGATGTTAAAACATCTTAAACCTAAACCTAACATTAGATCCATCAGTGAAAAGTAGAAAGAAAATTAAGCAGGACCCACCGTTCAACATGTTGTTTTCCCCTTGCAGTCTAAAAAGTGCTGCCAGATATTTCCTGTTGCTATTAACCAGTCTATTACTGCATGATGGATGGATTTTAGTCCAGAACTTATTAAGAAAGGATATGACAACAAAGAATACTAAACAACTTATTTTTGGGGGGAAGAAATGTGTTATAATCAGCAACTGAAGGAACCTCAAGCCCATGCCAGTTGTAGTTTTCCAATGATTAACTGCTAATTTCAAGTGCTGACACAATATCTATTGCCATTCCAAAAGTATACATTTGCTGTCCTTCCGTCATTCAGTTGTGGAAATTACTGTGTTTTGGATCATTTTTGCTGTGTGACCATTTTGTGCTACAGTTTTAGCTCATGGAACAATATCCCAACATTCTTAGTAAGAAATATCTGATATGTGGAGAGTTTAGAATATCTTCCATGACAGCAATTTGTCCAAGTCCTGATGCAGCAAAACGTCCCTAAACCATGACACTAAAACCATCACCATGCTTGAAAACTGGTATCTAGTTATAACTATCCTTGTTGTGCTAGAGTAAGTAAAGGAACTAGTGTGAAAAGAGAACCAGTGACCAGAAGACAAGATAAAGTCAGCAAACAAAATCAATGGTCAAAACTCAGTAATCAAAAATACTGTTATCAAAACAGTAGAAATGTTAAGAAAGAAAAAAAAACAGAAATTAGGTGTCTCTTTTAACAGGAGAATTTTCATAGTCAATGTTTTGTCCAAATCTCAGATGGGGAAGAGACGCAGATTCTGACCTTTTAAACAATTGCTACAATGATGTTACTTGCTGCACTTTTCCAACTCATTTGCTAGGAAACAATGAAACAAATGCTCCAAAAAGGCACCGGCAAAAAAAAACCCCAAAGAAAACAGTGCAAAATAAATGTTGCCATCTCGTCATGGCTTAGAATAATAGAATTCTAGAAAAAATAACTAATTCATGATATATGAAAAACAGAATTAACTTTCCTCGAGACATAACCTTACGCATACTTTTGCCTCATCACTGCATGGAACATTACTGTAGTAAAGTCCATTCAGAGGCAATCTCTTTATGCATTACTGAGCAGTGATGTATCTGAGCTATATATACAATTTTCGTCTTTATGACACAACAGGAAGCAAAAGAAACCCATAGACACTGCTCTCGGTCTGTATATACTGTATGACTTTAAGTAGTATGTCACACCTAGTCTTGAAGAGATTTTGGCAAGACAGCTACAGTATTCTTGAAACAATCTCTTCCTGTCCCATGCTTATTCCACTGAGGCAGTACAGCACTCAGATTGTTTCATTGGAGTCTCAAAGCAATAACAGTACAAGGTAATGAGTTTCATTTCCTTGTACACCAAGCAAACAAAATAAGTACCAGACTTCCATGTCTCTTTTTTCTTTTTTTTACCTTGCATGCTCTTCTTTAAAAAATGCTACAAGCTACTAATAAGAATTCAAAAATATGAAATAGTGAAAAGTTTAAGGTAAGCACATTTTTCTAGCACTTTATTTCTAGGATAGAGATATGCTCATTTACCATCTATCTAACAAAGCAGAAGGGACAGTAAACATTTTTTAACTCTTTATTTGTAATGTATAGGTGTGGTTGTTCTGAGCCCCCAAACATTTCGTAAAAAATCTGTTTATATTACTTAGGAAAATCTAATAAATTTCAGATTGTATGCATCATTTGTATAATAAAACTCAGTGCAATCTGATCAGAAACCAAGGTTCCTGTTAAATAAATACCTTCCACATTATTTTATTTGTCTATGTTATGATTTAGACTTAGCAAATTATTAAAAAGACTACACTAAAACTACAAATCTTTAAGCCTAATGATTGCATTGTTAAATAATTATTTCATATGCCTTGTAACACTTTACACTTTTTATGTGATTATTTTATTCTAATCCTACAGTAACAGGTTCTTTAAGAAGTGTGAAAACACATTTTGAAATAAATAATCTTGGCTATTTTTCTACAATGTAGATTTAAGGGAGTGCATTTACTAAACAAAAATATTATATAGTCATAAGTGTAATTTAGTAATATAATTACTCCTGAAAAATAAATTAATAAGCACAACATGTTAGTGTGTAAATAGCTTTCTTTTCAAATTAATGATTATCTTCTGTATACCTTCTGGCATAGCCAAGGAACAAAAAAAACAAAGATAATAAAAAAAAAAAGTCAAAAGGAAATAAATCCAGAAGACAAGAACATTTTGACTCTCATTTTGTCAATGTCTGAAATTATGGATGGATTGCCCTTGGCACTAAAATGTACTGTGTGGAAAGGAAAGACAATGTCAGATGCCTAGTCAAAATATTTATCTGCTGGCTCAAGGTTACTTAGTTATTGCTGTTTTTATGTCATGAAGGAACTTCTCAGGTAATGCTACATTAGTTATAAAATGAAAGAAGCCACTAAGTAGGAAGAAATACTGCTGCTCAGCAGCAGGCCTGGCATACACCAAGTCTTTTGTAAATGGCAGAGGCTCATGGATGCATCTAACGATAATATCAACTAACTAAATATTTTAGCTGATATGCAAAATGAAAATTTAGGAATTACAACTTACACATTCTATTGCAAAATTCAATTTTTGTATTTTCTTTGTTGATATGTCTGATTTCAAATATTACAGCTTTAAAGCAAAGTCTGTTATTCCCACCAGATAAGCATTCTTTTTTTTTAACATGTATATGTTTAACTTTTTTCAGTATTTGATTAAACATGTACTACACTGTTTATTTACATTCTTGGTACAGAAATATTAGTAAGCAGAAGATGTGCCACTGACTCACTTAAGCAGAAATCAGTGACAGTTTATCTTGGAGGAAAAAAAAAGGAATGTGCTAAAAGCTTTGACAGCTCCTATCACTTGCCTAAAATATTGGACAATAGTAAATAAGGTCCTTATGAGCAAGCTTTCACTGACCTAGTGTAAATCCAGAAAAGAAGTTCCTGCTAAAATAAAACTCCAAATAAATGAAAATTAATATCACATTAATATGAAAAAAAAAACAAAGCACAAAATATCAGAGCAGAAAAAGGAAGTCCTACTCTTTTACAAATGATAATCTTAAACCATGTTCCCATGATACCTTTTACAGAGGAAAATGGCTGCCATGAGATTGCTCATATACATTTTACTTACATTTATTTATTTGGCTGATGCCTTTAGCCAGGGTGACTTACAACATTTGAGATACAACGACTGCTTTTCTTTTGTTTCTCCGTTTGGAGCCTAGGCAGGGGAAATGACTTGCTCAGGATCACAGAGTGTCAGTAGCAGGATCTGAACCCACAACCTCAGGGTTTGAAGTCCAAAGCCTTAACCACTATGCCACTCTGCCTACAAGTGAAGCTTTATCCACTTTGTAATATCATAAAAATAAACAACAATATGGAATACTGTATGTAATAAAAATGCAGCAAATATTACAAAAAGTTCTGTTAATTGTGTTTTTTTTTCTGTAATTGCCTGTTAATAAACCTTCTAACGATATAGCTATCTAAAACAACTGACAGGTCTCAGCATTGATAACTCATTTGCATGTTACTGTTGTGAAATTTACAGATACACCTCAGTGAGTTAGAATGAGCAGAGTTTACACTCCTACTCTACCTCATATAAAAACACACAGCAAAAGGAATTTACATAATGGAACTGTGATGATTATAATAATCTTCTGTGATTTTAAAACACTGAAATTGGACTAGAGAATGACCAATATCTGTATTTAACAAGCATCTAAGAATTACACTTAGGATTAGTACTAAAAGTCTGGCTAAAATAATAATTTGTCCTACCTTAGAGTAGGACATGAGAAGTATTTATGAAGCAACCTACTGTTATTCACAGCTAGGAGTAAGAGTTCACATTTGAAAATGAATGTCATCATGATTTTACGTCACCCGAGTTGCAAAATGGTACTTGTGATGACTTTTTTAGTTTCTTTGGAAATCACGATGCTGATCATTAGTTTTCTGATACTAAAGCTAAGGCTTCACACTAGGATAACAATAGCAACATTAATCAAATTAATTAATTAAGGTTGAAGGAAATGCAATAAATTGTGATCAATATGCAATTAATTTTAATTAAAATGCATTGTTTGAGTAATCATAGTTACATTTTTTTTATTCGGACAGCAGCCCTAATTATAATTAATAAGCCTTCACAGGTTAAACTGGACATAGGGAGATACTTTGATGACATTATTATTGGTAGAAATAAACAAGTAAAAGGGTTTGCAGCTTACAAAAAGGCAGAAAATTTCTTGCTTACAACAGCTACAAAATAGGCACATCATTGTTGAAGAAAACACGTAGCAGAACAAACACTGAATATACCATCACAAGTTGATTTCAAAGCAAAAAAACAAGGTGATGGTTACTAGTTTAACAATGAAATGTGTTTGTATGGATATTCTTACATGTAAACGAAAGCATGGCCTAATCAGCATTGGGGCCAGGATTCATCATGCTAATGTTGAACATTTATGATAAAATGAAACTGTAGCATCCACAAAGTAAACATACTGTATATAGTGCATATTCCCTTCCATAACTCTGAATATAAAATAGAACCTGAGTGGAAACAGCAGAGCAGTCTCATTTAGTGTGTAGATTGATGATTTCAGCAAAATAGGTCCTTTTCACTACTGGCAAATGGGAGCTTATAGACAGAGTGATCTGTACAATTATATGGTATACAATACGATTCAAAACAGCAGATGTTATCAGTTCAGCAATTGTTCAGTCACTGCAGAGATACAGTTTAGACTATTTTTCAAAGTGTTTTTTACTACAGTCTTTGCAGCAACCCTGTCTCATTGTTGCTAGGCTAATCTGTGCTGCCCACATAATCACTCTCAGCAAAACGGATGCAAATGATATATTTGGGGAAAAGTAGTCTGGGCTTTTCAGTGGGGCAAAATCCATAGAAACGCAGTTTAGGCAAAGAAATGTACAAAATAATCGTAGAATTCTCCTTGTGTTACATTTGAATCAACACTACACAATAAAACCTGCATACTGGAAAAGGGAGACTCGTGAAAGTAAGGAAACTTTAGATCAAAAGGTGGCAATTCTCTAGTGATTCATAGAAACATCTCTCTAACTTAAGGCTTTTAAAATACCAACTCTTCACTTGACCATTTTGTTGTTTGATCAGCTCAAATGTTATTCATAGACCTTACTATGCTACAGTTCATTATCTACCTTAAAAGGAGAAAAATTCTGATAGTCCAGTTTCAAGACTGTTTCCCTGCACAGAATGGTAATGTTTTTGCTGCTGTACCTCCAAATAAAAGCTAGTATACACCAAAGTATAAAACCTCAGTAAAGATGTGCAAGCTTGTATACAATTCCCATTTTTGACAATTAGAAGTTTTCGTCTATAAGAGAACATACTTATTTCAGTAGTGTTCAGATGCTTTAGCCTTTGTAAGAATACATATTTAATTAGTTAAGGTAATCACATTCTAAAACTTTCTTGCATCAATCTATGTAGGTGGTTTAAAAAAAATATTTTAGCCCTTTCCTTCTAAGACTTGAAAGGAAAGCATCTCTTGAACAACAATGGTCACTCTCCCTGAGAAGACACTGACCAAAACCTTAGAATATGTTAAGTCACTGGGGGCATCAACAAAGAAACTGCACAAACATGATGGAGTTTCTGGATGCACTGAATTAAAGATCAAAATATAGAACATTTTAAAATTTTTAAATCAATGGAAGGAGCATATGGTGTGTTCCCAAGCTTAACACACACATTGCTTATTCTATTCTTCCAACTCCAGCTAAAAGCATTCCACTGAAAGGAAGACTTTTCTATAGATGGATTTGTTATTCAGGAGAAGAAAAGACAGCTGAAATCTTTGTACCCAGTAACCAACAATACGTTACTTTAAATGGTGAACCAAGAATTGAGATACTCATTGAAGTTATATAATCTTAAGTTAAAAAAATATAATATATTATTTATGTGAATGGAAGATGCATTGTAATTAGTGCCCAATTTAAAGACTAAAAAATATAACAAGCTAACATGATCCAAGTGTCTTCAACATTTTGAGCTTGTTTAATATTTAATGGTGTCATTTGGAGCATTCATTTTAAATGTCAAAAAATAACCCTATCTGAAGATATAATGATGAAGCAAATACAAAGTGCTCATGTACTTCTACATGTATAACTACAGTTCTGCTGGCTCAAATTGTACCAAAAGGGGAATTAAGATTGTAATGGATTTTGTGGGACGAACATTTAGGATGAACACTGAAAAGAGAGTGACACAACATATAGACAGTTTACTGAGTGTAAAAGGGGTTGTCAGTTCAAGAGTGAGAATTAGGATAAAGAAAAGAGTCAAAGGGCAAAACAATGATAAAAACTGAAAGTCAAAAAGAGGAAAATGTCAGCCAATTCAAAAACACAAAAATCGAAGTGGAAAGTCAGAGCTTTGTTTCAGATAACTAGTAATCAAAAATTCAAAGTCCCTTGCTAAGGTTGGTCATATATTGGAACTAACCTTTGTACCAGTTTAGCAATGACAACAAAATCAGTGTGGCACTGGTGCATCATGGGAAAATCCCTATGACAACAAGTGACGTAAAAGCCAGAAAATGGTGGTGCCAATCACTAAAACAAGACTTCTCAAAGGAGACTCTAAATAAAATTGTGATTGCTGAACTGGGTTCCTTGGGTGTTAATACTCCCAAAATGACACCCAATGAAACCCGAGAAAAATGAAAAAGAAACTCAAATCGTGACAAAGGGACAGAGAAAGATTATATTAAATTTGATAAAATTTACTAAACCCATAGGGGAAATAATATTATATTAATATTGAGAAAAACTCCCTGAAACAGAGAAAATGTAGTGTACATGTTGGATATTGAATGGAAAAATGAATAATGGACAAATGGATCAGCAGGTGAACAGAGTACAAAGCAGCAGGAAAAAATTGTGCTATTGGTCATAGTGGTAGTGGTAGTAGTATTAGTAGTAGTGTCACCTGAATTAAGGGCCAAAACAGATATGAATGTGTTTTGATAAAGAGTTTTTCCTACAGCTCCTACTTAGTACAGTTTAGAGCACTTGATATATAAAGTAAATAATAATGATAATTTGCAGTTTTTTACAGAAATCTTTTTAATGGCTTTTAGATGTTTCTTCTCTTTATACAAAATGAGATACAAAATGATACAAAACGAGTTTTATGTTGACTAAGGGAAAGTTCAAATAATTAGTAAAGGCAAAGTTTTCATATGTGTACATGTAACATGTTTATAAAATAATGCTGGCATTTGAAACTTCATCAAATCCTGATGTATATGTTATGTTGTATGTTACCATTTCTTTGATACTATTACACTTTTCCCAGTCTGTTCCCTTGTTTATTGTGATGTCATCAGTGTGGGCCCCTTCCAGTATGTATTGAATGCAACTGAGTGGAGGTAAGCACTTTGTAGTTTCTGTGCATTGCATGTAATTAAAATACTTTACTTTGGTATCCAGACTGTTTTTTTTCACTACAAGGTACATTTCATCTGACACTCCATGTTATAGTCACTTAGTCTTGTGGTGCGGCACCTACATATAGAGAACCTCCCTACTTCCCTCCCAATTTTCTTAAATGTTCCTGTGCATGCTGCCAGGACAGGGTCCATGTGCTGTGATCCACTTTCTGCTAATCTTATGCCACTATTTGCTTTACAACAACACACTTGTGCGCTGACTGCATTTATTTTAGCTGTGTAATCATAAAAACTGACTCCAAAAATATGTGGAAACCAGCTCAAATAATTTAAATGCTAGTACAATTTTTCATATTAATTTCATAAGTATATGTTGCTGTGAAACAAGGCCACCATGCTGGTCTGCATGGGAGGAGAACCTTTCCTGTAAGTGTTGAACACATCTTTCCCTTATATCCCAAAAATATGTTAATGTGCAGAACCAGTCCCATTAGTGACCTTACTAACAGTTCCTTAATTAGGCAATTGATGAATTGTTTTAGATCATGCAGATATTTAGGAATGTTTCTGTGATATTTGGGGAAGTTGGTTGGGGGGTTTTCTGATTCTTATTATTTTCAATTTAAATTACTGGGAAATGTTTTACATCTTTTTCATTTTTCATTTTCCAACCCGTTCTTCAGGAGCAGATTAGGATGAGATAATGAGTGATGACGGTACTTCTTATATAGCCCACAGATTCTGGCAGATAGGACAGATTAGAGATAGCATGTGATAAAAAAATCTAGGAGAAGTTTACAAGAATAGACACATATTCAAGTAACTTAATTATTTTAAAAATCACAAGTCTCAGATCTGTTTGTCATCAATATTTGTAACAATGCATATAGGATTTAGGTCAGGAGCCTGGAATAGCCACTACAAAAGCTTGATTATGCTGTCAGTGAACCATTTTGTGTGCATTTGAAGGTATACTTCAGATAATTCCTCTGTTGGAAGTTTCAATTTCAGCCCAGTCTTAGCCTACTAGCAAAAAAGGCATGTGTCTTATCAAAATACCAGGACTTTCGCAAGGCAAAAGAACCCTATAACATTGAGATGCACCACTAAGACTCACAAGGGAGATTAGGTTATTTTCTTCTGAACCATCACTCATTTTATACCAAGCCTACATATTTGTTTTAAAAAATTCTGTTTTTCCCACTTCACTACAGACCCTGAATCCAATCAAAATTTTAGTAAAGTTTACAAACTACTGGTGTTACATTTGTGGTTTGATGTCAGTAAAGGATTTCTTCTGGCAAGCTCGCCAAATAGCTTTTTGTCAAGGATAGAGCATTTAATTGTAATTTTGGAAATTTGGTAATCACAGGACGCAATCAAGTGCTGAAGTTGTCCAATTGTGATTGCACCATTCTTTCTGGAGGCAACAATAGATCTGCATCTTCATTCAAGGCAGGTTTATCACAGCTCCACTTGTTTGAAATGTCCTAATCTAATAGTGGAAATGGAGATTTTGAGACATGCAGCAATTTTTTGATTTTTTCCTGATTTTTGTCTGATTTCATTTGTACAGATATGTTCTCCTGTCTTACCCACACTGTTGGACTATAAAAATAGTTGTTTAGCCCTATGTGTTACATTATATTTATTCCCCAGTAAAATATGGAGTCATTGATTACCACTTAAAAGTTCCTAATAACATTTGTGCTTTTAAGAGTGTCACACATGTACGTCTGGGAGACAACCTCAGGACTTATTTAATATTCATTACACTCCAAACTAGATGGTGGCGCTTGATGGCCCTTCCATTTCTGACATCACATCCAGTTTCCAAGCTCCTGAACCTGACCGTTCCAGCTTCCAGACACCATAACTGGTATCAACGCGATTTTGAGGTTATCCTGAAGAAAGTTCCCATCTGAGCAAGATGACGGTTTCTTATTTACGAATTTATCAATTTCTTTTGAACCATCATAATATACGAGGATCACAATATATGAGGTTCTTATGTCTTATTACAGTGCCGCAGTCGGAAGGATTGCTGTCAGGTCCTCCTACTCTGTCATCCTGGTGAAAAAGCGTGACAAAAGATAAATTATTAATGGATCCCAATTATGAAATATATGTCCACCAAAAAAAAAGTAAATAAAAATAACTTTTGTGAGGATTTCTTAAGTAGTTGTAAGATTAAGCTCTTGAACAACAAAGATTTTTTTTTAAATAGCCATTTTTATTTGTCTTTACCAAGAGTGCCAATAATTCAGGATATATGTCCTTATTTAATTGCTTTGGATACCTGAAATGCACTCATCTTTAAGCTCAGAGAAAATGGACTTTCATTTAGAGTGAAGAAACTCTGCTATAGTAAAGCAATTTTAAAGTTCAATATTAGATTTTATTACATATGAATGAATTTAGGTGTTAATTTTGGCCTAACTTTTTTTATTAATATTAACATTAATTCACTGTTGAAGATTTGCTTTATCCATCTTTATAAAATACCAGTACTAAGGGGATTTCTCATACAGTGCAGAAGATAGGAAAATATTCATGCATTTGTGTCAGTGGAATTGACTATTCTAATGACTTATTTTAAGATTGTTCATATATGAAATTTACTCCATTAATATTAAATTCATAAATTCAGTATCTAAAGTAATAAGAAGAACTAGAAATTATGATCACATTACTTCTCCTGTTTAGTGTGTTCTGCTTTGCTACTGAACCTCCTTTGAACTCACTCAGTGCCTTCTTTCTTCCAGACATGCTTTGGATTGCCTTATTTTTCAAATATTTCACCCTGTTAAAATTTCTTCAGCCAGTTTCTTATATCTTCAGAGATTCTTCTGCCCATTCTCCATCTGTGTCTTGCACCACTAGTTCTTCATATGCTCCACACATTTCTAACTGGATATCCTATTCGCTACTCATCTAATCTTTACCATCTAATGTTGAACACATTACCCATTTATGTAAGTGAGCTTTAATAGATCTCATGAATTGGGCAGATCTAGTCAAAATGAGGCTAGTTCCAAAGAATTCCTCATACCCCTGGTATAAGAGCTCAAAACCATTTGTGAAAAACTGGAATATAATTGGTCACCATTTGGTGTCCTTGCTCATAAAGATGTCTGGTCATTCCAAGTACACTATAGGTGATCATTAGGTGAAACTTGAGATGCAAGGTAATCCTGGTGTACATAAAACTTTAGGCAGTAAGGCTCATAGTGTTTTTAAAAGAAGATAATGACTGCATTTTAAACTTGGGGTTTTAATTACTTACTGGTTTCCTTATTTGTTTACAGGACTGTTTAACCTCTACATTTTTATGGATTTTTTTAACTATTTATTTATATATCAAAAGTCTTATAGCATGACACTTTATTTTAGAAAACTGTTTGTGTTTAACAAAAGCACTTTGCGCCAACCCTTGCTTGTTAAGTGTCTTATTGACCGTTCCTGGTTCAAGAAGTGACAAAGATCCAACCTGACCATTACCTTTTCAAAGCCAAAAGAACCAATTTTACATACAAAGAACTTTTCCCAGAATGAAATACTGTATATACTCACGTATAAGTCGAGTCTTGAAACCCGAAAAATCAATCATAAAATCAGACCCCTACTTATACGCCCATTCAAAAATGCAACACTGAATTTTTTTTTTTTTTTACATCTTCTTGCCTCTTCCAGTCTCGCATCAGTTTCTCAGATGCATCAAATTTTGTTAAGCAGCGCATTTACCAATTTCTTTCACTACTTCAACGACGTTTAATTTAAAACCAGCTTCATATTTTCTTCTGATTGAACGCTCCATCATAGGTAAGGGATGCTCTTACGATAAAGGTGTATGAGGGTGTGAGATACAAAAAACAGTGCAAACGTTGCTTTGGAATAGTTCGGGTATTACCGTTTGGTCACATAGGCACAACAGAGAAAGAGAGAGGATAGGAGAACGCGCTGATATAGTGCATTACCGCACCCACATACAAAAATAAGGCAGTGTACTCTGTGGTTACTCTCTCAGGTAGGCATTAGCATATCATAATCTCTTGGACCAATAGTGTGAGTTTTCCGCTTTCGACTTATACGACCGACATTATAAAATACCAGAAATTATATGATAAAATCAAGTCCCAACTTATCCATGGGAGAACTTATCTGCAAGTATATACGGTAGTTCTTTTGTGTTTCTACATGGAACCACACAACCCATTAAAGTGCCATTTTAGACCTCTAACGTTTTTAAGAGTGTAATGCCAGCCAAAAAAAATGCAATAACATACACCAACATAGCAACTGAAACATTACAAAAAACACATTTATATTGGATTTTAATGGCAGAGCAACTGAAAATACAAGCAGCTACAGAGTCAAGGTGTATATCGTTATCAGCTGGTACTGCAGAAAGGTAGACAAATCTATTGTCTGTCATTGATTTTTTTTTCTTTTTTTTAGCACTTCAGTTATGCCTAGGTGGTGTCTAAAAGCTGGATGGTTTGTTCTTCCAACAAGAAACCTGATATTAAATCATGAGGGGAAAAAATGAGAGCAGCAGGAGGTGGTAGCCCCCTTATAATCGTGTTCAAATATTAGTCACATTTACCCAATGAACAATATAGTACCGTATATGCCGCTTCCTTCTGGTCTTTCACTGTAACCAGAAATTCTGACAATTTTAAGACCTTCAGCTCTTATATTTGTTTCTTGTTTCTCTCTGAATGTGTACATTTGAAAGAGCCTTGTTCTGCAGCTCTATACAGTGTAGTGCAAACTAAATACTTTTACTGTATGTATATGCATAGATGCAAGCTAAATCTATATGTAAAATATAGTACTATAACAGAGACTCACATATAACATGTCGGCTTAATTATTTAAAGAATAAATCACAGTGACATCCTAATTATTTGATTATATTTACTGACCACTTCATTCCTTAACCTCCCAGTTTTGCAGACTTTGACCTTTGTTGTTTTTCCTCTCTCTTACTTCCCCAGCCAGAAAGCATTATTTGGCTATAAAAAACTGCATTTCTAAAAAGAAATATTAATTCTTGTTAGCATTTGTTAAATATTGTTTGATATATATTAAATAAGTTTAGTATTTAACAGGTACAAACCTGGATGTGTTAAAAGATGAATCACATATTATATTTTACTAGCAAAATACCCGCACTTCGCAGCGGAGAAGTAGTGTGTTAAAGAGGTTATGAAAAAGAAAAGGAAACATTTTAAAAATAACGTAACATGATTGTCAATGTAATTGTGTTGTCATTGTTATGAGTGTTGCTGTTTTTTATATATATAATATACACACACACACACACATAAACATATATATACATATATACACATATCTACATATACACATATCTACATATATATATACACATCCATATATATATATATACATATTAACATATATATACACACATACACATATATACATATACACATACATACATACACATACATACACATACATATATATACACACATACATACATACATACACACACATATCTATATATATATACACAGACACATATATATACATATATATTTACATATCTACATATATACACATATCTATATATATATACACATCTACATATATATACACATATATATACATCCATCCATCCATCCATCCATTTTCCAACCCGCTGAATCCGAACACAGGGTCACGGGGGTCTGCTGGAGCCAATCCCAGCCAACACAGGGCACAAGGCAGGGAACCAATCCTAGGCAGGGTGCCAACCCACCGCAGGATACACACAAACACACCCACACACCAAGCACACACTAGGGCTAATTTAGAATCACCAATCCACCTAACCTGCATGTCTTTGGGACTGTGGGAGGAAACCGGAGCGCCCGGAGGAAACCCACACAGACACGGGGAGAACATGCAAACTCCACGCAGGGTGGACCCAGGAAGCGAACCCGGGTCTCCTAACTGCGAGGCAGCAGCGCTACCACTGCGCCACCATGCCGCCCTATATATACACATATCTACATATATATATATATATCTAGACATACATACATACATACATTGACACATATATATATACATATCTACATATATATACAGTATATGTAATTGTGTTGTCATTGTTATGAGTGTTGCTGTCATATATATATATATAATATACACACACACACACATAAACATATATATACATATATATATATATATATACATATGTACATATACACATATATACATATACACATCTACATATATATACATATATATATACACATATCAACATATATATACACACATACATAAACACACACATATACATATACACATACATACATACACACATACATATATACATATACACATACATACATACACATACATATATATATATATATATATATGTATATATATATATATATATATATATATAGCAAAATACCCGCGCTTTGCAGCGGAGAAGTAGTGTGTTAAAGAGGTTATGAAAAGAAAAGGAAACATTTTAAAAATAACGTAACATGATTGTCAATGTAATTGTGTTGTCATTGTTATGAGTGTTGCTGTCTTTTATATATATAATATACACACACACACACACATAAACATATATATGCATATACATATATATACATATGTACATATACACATATCTACATATATATATATATATATATACATATACACATCCACATATATATACATATATATATACACATATTAACATATATATACACACATACATAAACACACACATATACATATACACATACATACATACACACATACATACATACATACACACACATATATATATATATACACAGACACATATATATACATAAATATTTACATATCTACATATATACACATCTACATATATATATACACATATATATACATATCTACATATACTGTATATATATGTATATATCTAGACATACATACATACATAGATTGACACATATATATATATATATACATATCTACATATATATATATGTAATTGTGTTGTCATTGTTATGAGTGTTGCTGTCATATATATATATATATATATATATAGCAAAATACCCGCGCTTCGCAGCGGAGAAGTAGTGTGTTAAAGAGGTTATGTAACCATATATATACATAAACATATATACATATATATACATATCTACATATACACATATCTACATATACACATCCACATATACATATACAAATTTACATATCTACATATATATATATATATATATATATATATATATATATATATATATATATATATAGATATAAATATAGACATACATATATACATACATACATTCACATATTATATATATATATATATATATATATATATACTGTATATATACATATCTACTTATTGGCTCCTGTATTTAGGATATAGCGGGTTGGATAATGGATGGATGGACATCTGTATGCATAGCCCTATTTGCCCATTTTCGTTTTTTTTCTTTCTTCAGTAATATTTCAGTAAACCCGGAGCTTGTCAGTTCAAATCCTGGTACTGACACCACTGTGTGACCCTGAGGAAGTCACTTCAGGTGCCTGTGCTGCAAAAAACAAAAGTAATGTAAGAAATTGTACCTCAGATGTTGCAGGTTGCTGGAATAAAGGCATAAGTAAAATAGATAAATATGTATTATACACATAGGAACTATTAATTTATTTTCAGTTAAGTCATCTGCAGCAAACTTTTATAAATGAGGGTTTCTCCTTTTTAGATAGTGCAAACTGTTTCTTCTTCATTGACGTTTTGTCTTGGAGAGGTTTTTTCATTTCATTGAAAATGAAAGCAGCAGCTGCCAAAATATGTAGCTTTCTTATTAATTTTTCAACATTGTGTAAAATAACTTTATAAAGTAACATAAAAGGTTTAAATACTGGTTATCCTTTTACACTAAAATATTACTAAAGAGATACAAAAAAAGTAAAATGGATATGTTCTTTTTCTTTAAGGAGATTAAATATTACTGAAGAAAGAAAAAAAATAAATAAAACAGCCAAATGGGGTTATGCATACGAACTTAAAAGGTTTAAATAAAACAGAAATATATACTTTTATTTTTACTTGCTTAACTTGTGGAGGGTGTATCCTGTAGCAAAGCCCTAACTTTTTTCGTGAAAGCCCGTTTCAGTCAATAAGTCTTAAAAAAAGGTGTAAAAATATTGACAATAAGCTAAGCAAACCCAGGAAGACATGGAATCGTTTAAATCAAGTATCATTACATCTTCCTTTCTTAAAGAGAAGTAAGGCAGTACTTATAAGCTTACATATTTATATATAGATGTACATACATATATATATATATATATATATCTATACTAATAAAAGGCAAAGCCCTCACTGACTGACTGACTGACTGACTGACTCATCACTAATTCTCCAACTTCCCGTGTAGGTAGAAGGCTGAAATTTGGCAGGCTCATTCCTTACAGCTTACTTACAAAAGTTAGGCAGGTTTCATTTCGAAATTCTACGCGTAATGGTCATAACTGGAACCTGTTTGACTGACTCACTCATCACTAATTCTCCAACTTCCCGTGTAGGTAGAAGGCTGAAATTTGGCAGGCTCATTCCTTACAGCTTACTTACAAAAGTTAGGCAGGTTTCATTTCGAAATTCTGCGCGTAATGGTCATAACTGGAACCTGTTTTTTGTCCATATACTCTTAATGGAGGAGGCGGAGTCACGTATCGCGTCATCACGTATTACGCCTCCTACGTAATCACGTGAACTGAAAACGAGGAAGAGATTTACAGCACAAGTCAAACGCGGGAACGAATGGTAAATGACGTTAATTGTTGACTGTCTTTTAATACTGTGTAAGCATACATATTAACACATGTGCAATTAAACGTGTGCATTTACGGGGTGATTTCTCAGGCTTAAAAGCTCGTCTTTTATTAAAAAGGTAAATGCAAATTCTTTTCATTCTGAAGGGCACAAACCACGTTAGATTTCAGCCATTAAACGCACAAAAATGTCAGTACACCAGATAAATAAGCGCAACATATTGTCAGTTGTATTATATGCTTACAGTACATATAGAAATGTGTTAATCGTTAACTAATATTATGGGATGGTGTTTTCGACTCGCGCCTTGATTTTAAACAATTGCATGTCTTGATGGGTTTGCGTAGCTTATTGTCAATATCTTTACACCTCTTTTTAAGACTTAATTAAAAAGGTTTTCTTTCTTCTTAATTAAAATTTAAAAGCAATACTTCACTGCTGCGAAGCCCCTCTAGCGCTGACGTCTGAGGTTCCGATTACCGTAAGCGAGTGCAGTGAGTGTGACGCCTGATGAGCCAAGAATAAGGGGATAGACGTGTCGCATACTCATTTGCAATATTTGACAGTAAACTATTTTCATCCATTCTATGATCTGCTTCTCACAACTGAAGGCACAGTTGCTGATGTTACCTGACTTGCTGGTCAACCATAAGCGTTACCTGGTAGGTAACCACCCACTCACTGCACTCCCTTACGGGAATCGAACCTCGGACGTCAGTGCTAGAGGCGAAGCCCCTAAAATTGCGCCACGGCGTGTGTTTCGTTTATTTGACAGCATGTAGATCGGGGTAATTACATTCATGGCATTCGTAGTCTGATTCACAATCTGATTGTATGGGTGGTTACCTACCAGGTAACGCTTATGGTTAGCCAGCAAGTCAGCTCGAAGTGATCCACGAGTGAAGGCAGCTTCACAAAAAAACAGATCCTTAACAAACTGTTATTGGTATATTTTCCCTTAATTTTAAAAGGTTTTCTTTTCTTCTTAATAAAAATTTAAAAGCAGTACTTCGCCGGTGCGAAGCTCGGGGATTTGAGCGACTGACGCATACAGACATATTCATGAGTGCAGGTACTTCGGAAAGAAAGCACCGTGTAAACCTAAACTTTAAATTAAGTTCATAGACTACAAAAGGTTGCCATTGATTTGAGGCAAGATTGCTTTTCCTCATGTACAACTATACGTTGCATTCTTAACAGTAAGCTTGCACAGCTTGGTCATATTACAACCTGAGTGCTGAACTGACAACGTCGTATACAAACAGAACTATAACAATCGTAATAAACAAACAAAAAAAAAAGCGAAGAACCCTTGGATTTAATAAAAAGGCTCCTTCCTTGGCGAAGCAAGGAAAAAAGGGAAGACCTTATATGGGGCGTTTGTTTATAAAACAGCGGAAAAGCTGTGTTAAGGCTGCTTCACAAAAAAACAGATCCTTAACAAATTGCTATTGGGATGTTTTCCCTCAATTTAAAAAGCTTTTCTTCTTAATAAAAATTTAAAAGCAGTACTTCGCGGGGATTTAGATATAGATATATATACAGTAATCCCTCCTCCATCGCGGGGGTTGCGTTCCAGAGCCACCCGCGAAATAAGAAAATCCGCGAAGTAGAAACCATATGTTTATATGGTTATTTTTATATTGTCATGCTTGGGTCACAGATTTGCGCAGAAACACAGGAGGTTGTAGAGAGACAGGAACGTTATTCAAACACTGCAAACAAACATTTGTCTCTTTTTCAAAGTTTAAACTGTGCTCAATGACAAGACAGAGATGATAGTTCAGTCTCACAATTAAAAGAATGCAAACATATCTTCCTCTTCAAAGGAGCAAAAAAATCAATAGGGCTGTTTGGCTTGTAGGTATGCGAAGCACCGCGGCACAAAGCTGTTGAAGGCGGCAGCTCACACCCCCTCCGTCAGGAGCAGAGTGAGAGTGAGAGAGACATATAAAAAAATCAATACGTGCCCTTTGAGCTTTTAAGTATGCGAAGCACCGTGCAGCATAGTTAAAAGCTGCACACAGAAGGGTAGCAACGTGAAGATAATCTTTCAGCATTTTCAGACGAGCGTCCCTATCGTCTAGGTGTGCGAACAGCCCCCCTGCTCACACCCCTACGTCACAGATAGTCAGCGCAAGAGAGAGAGAAAGAAAAGTAAGTTGGGTAGCTTCTCAGCCATCTGCCAATAGCGTCCCTTGTATGAAGTCAACTGGGCAAACCAACTGAGGAAGCATGTACCAGAAATTAAAAGACCCATTGTCCTCAGAAAACCCGCGAAGCAGCGAAAAATCCGCGATATATATTTAAATATGCTTACATATAAAATCCGCGATGGAGTGAAGCCGCGAAAGGCGAAGCGCGATATAGCGAGGGATTACTGTATATATATATATATATATATATATATATATATATATATATTTATATATATAGATAGATATAGATATATATATATATATATATATATATATATATATATGATAGATATATATAGATATACATATATAGATATATATAGATATACATATATAGATATAGATATTTGCAGTTGGAGATCCACGAAGGGAGAAAAAAAAAAGAATCACGTATCATAAAATAATTTTATTCCTGAGCTTTCAACCCCTATCAGGGATCTTCATCAGAGGATAATGCTTAGACTTACAAGAATCAAAGGCAATATATAGCAAAACATTCCAGTGGGGGTTGGGGGTTTGGGTTAATGGGGGCGGTGGGTGGGAGGTGACTAAGTCAGTATATAGATATATATAGATATATATAGATAATATATATATATACATATATATATATATATATATATATATATATATATATATATATATATATATATATATATATATATATATGTATGTATGTATGTATGTCTATATATATATATAGATATATATATATATATATGTAAGCTTATAAGTACTGCCTTACTTCTCTTTAAGAAAGGAACATGTAATGATACTTGATTTAAACGATTCCATGTCTTGGTGGGTTTGCGTAGCTTATTGTCAATATCTTTACACCTGTTTTTAAGACTTATTGACTGAAACGGGCCTTTCACGAAAAAAGTGATGGCTTTGCTACAGGATACACCCTCCACAAGTTAAGCAAGTAAAAATAAAAGTGTATATTTCTGTTTTATTTAAACCTTTTAAGTTTGTATGCATAGCCCCATTTGGCTGTTTTACTTTTTTTTTCTTTCTTCAGTAATATTTAATCTCCTTAAAGAAAAAGAACATATGCATTTTACTTTTTTTTCTATCTCTTTAATAATATTTTAGTGTAAAAGGATAACCAGTATTTAAACCTTTTATGTTACTTTATAAAGTTATTTTACACAATGTTGAATAATTAATAAGGAAAGCTACATATTTTGGCAGCTGCTGCTTTAATTTTCAATGAAATGAAAAAAGCTCTCCAAGAGAAAACCTCAATGAAGAAGAAACGGTTTGCAGTATCTAAAAATAAGGAAAACCCTCATTTATAAAGGTTTGCTGCAGATGACTTAACTGAAAATAAATTAATACTTCCTATGTGTATAATACATATTTATCTATTTTACTTATGCCTTATTCCAGCAACTTGCAACATCTGAGGTACAATTTGTTACATTACTTTTGTTTTTTGCAGCACAGGCAGGTGAAGTGACTTCCTCAGGGTCACACAGTGGTGTCAGTACCAGGATTTGAACTGACAAGCTCTGGGTTTGCTGAAATATTACTGAGGAAAGATAAAAAACGAAAACAGGCAAATAGGGCTATGCATACAAATGTCCATCCATCCATTATCCAACCCGCTATATCCTAAATACAGGAGCCAATAAGTAGATAGATATATATATATATGTATATATGTGAATGTATGTATGTATGTATATATGTATGTCTATATTTATATGTATATATATATATGTAGATATGTAAATTTGTATATGTATATATATATATATATATATATATATATATGTATATGTGGATGTGTATATGTATATATATGTATATGTAGATATGTGTATATGTAGATATGTATATATATGTATATATGTTTATGTATATATATATGTTTACATAACCTCTTTAACACACTACTTCTCCGCTGCGAAGCGCGGGTATTTTGCTAGTATATATATATATATATATATATCTATATCCGAAGGTGTGCAAGCACACTCTTGAGAATGCAACGTATAGTTGTACAGAAGAAAAGCAATCTTGCCTCAAATGAATGGCAACCTTTTGTAGGTCTATGAACTTAATTTAACCTTTAGGTTTACACGGTGGTTTCTTTCCGAAGTACCTGCACTCATGCATATGTCTGTATGTGTCAGTCGGTCAAATCCACGCGCTTCGCACCGGCGAAGTACCGCTTTTAAATTTTTATTAAGAAGAAAATAAAACCTTTTTAAATTGAGGTAAAATATACTAATAACAGTTTGTTAAGGATCTGTTTTTTTGTGAAGCTGCCTTCACTCGAGTGATCACTTCCAGCTGACTTGGTGGCCAACTTTAAGCGTTACCTGGTAGGTAACCACCCATACAATCAGATTGTGAATCAGACTACGAATGCCGTGAATGTAATTACCCCAATCTACATGTTGTCAAATAAACGAACCACACGCCGTGGCGCAATTTTAGGGGCTTCGCCTGAAGCGCTGACGTCCGAGGTTTGATTCCCGTATGGGAGTGAAGTGAGTGGCTGGTTACCTACCAGGTAACGCTTATGGTTGGCCAGCAAGTGAGGTAACATCAGCCACGGTGCCTTCAGTTGTGAGAAGCAGATCATAGAATGGTTGAAAATAGTTTACTGTCAAATAATGCAAAGAGTATGCGACACGTCTTTCCCCCTTATTCTTGGCTCATCAGGCGTACACATTCACTGCACTCGCTTACGGTAATCGAATCTCGGACGTCAGCGCTAGAGGGGCTTCGCAGCGGTGAAGTATTGCTTTTAAATTTTAATTAAGAACAAAAGAAAACCTTTTTAAATTAAGTCTTAAAAAGAGGTGTAAAGATATTGACAATAAGCTACGCAAACCCACCAAGAAATGCAATCGTTTAAATCAAAGTGCGAGTCGAAAAACACCATCCCATAATATTAGTTAACGATTAACACATTTCTATATGTATTGTAAGCATACAATACAACTGATAATATGTTGCGCTTATTTATCTGGTTGTACCGACATTTTTGCACGTTTAACGTCTGAAAATCTAACGTGGTTTGTTCCCTTCAGAATGAAAACAGTTTGCATTTAGCATTTTAATAAAAGGCGAGCTTTTAAGCCTGAGAAATCACCGCGTAAATGCACACGTTTAATTGCACATGTGTTAATATGTATGCTTACACAGTATTAAAAGACACTGAAGAACGTCATTTACCTTTGTTCCCGCGTTTGATAAAAGGCGAGCTTTTAAGCCTGAGAAATCACCCCGTAAATGCACACGTTTAATTGCACATGTGTTAATATGTATCCTTACACAGTATTAAAAGACACTCAAAAATTAACGTCATTTACCTTCGTTCCCGCGTTTGACTCGTGCTGTAAATCTCTTCCTTGTTTTTAGTTCACGTGATTACGTAGGAGGCATGATGACACGATACGTGACTCCACCTCCTCCATTAGAGTATATGGCCAAAAAACAGGTTCCAGTTATGACCATTACGCGTAGAGTTTCAAAATGAAACCTGCCTAACTTTTGTAAGTAAGCTGTAAGGAATGAGCCTGCCAAATTTCAGCCTTCCACCTACACGGGAAGTTCGAGAATTAGTGATGAGTCAGTCAGTCAGTGAGTCAGTGAGGGCTTTGCCTTTTATTAATATGTATAGATTATATACAGATTAGTCACAGTTGTTGAGGCAAAAAACAAAGACTGATCAAATCTGTTTTTTCATAGTTTTGAGGCTTACTATATGTTGTAGCAAATATATATTAAAGACTGATAAACCTGGAAAACAAAGAGTCAAAAAAAGGTCAGTTTCTTTACTTTCTGTATTAGAATTAAGCTAAACAGGTTTAAAGATGTACTTTTCTCTCTTTCTCCTGGCCAGAATACTTTGAGTAAAATAAATAACATTTCTTTCCAAATGAAGTCAAGTGTTCCCACCAAACAACAGAGCTAAGAGTTCACAGTTCACAGACCATCTTTTGAGCCCTCTTCACTTTAAACCCATTTTTAATTTCCCAGAACTAGTCAGCAGCAGCAACATTAGCCTAGTTATACAATATTTTTAATGCATACAAGGTTTTCTTTTTTCTTTTGACATATAACTGCTAATATGTTTCAGTGTTTATTTACTCAATGTGCATTCTTCGTGCATTTAGTATTTACTGTAAATGTTGCTAAAATGTTCAATATTAAAAAATTATGCATATTTACTGTTATATAGTTATTCATTAAAGTGTACTCTTCAGGAAACCTCATAATGATAATAGCCTATAAAATATTTTAATTAAATATAAATGGAGCATGGACTTGCATAGTTAACAATAATATTCTTTGAATATTATTTGAAAGTGCCTTAAAGTAACAAAATTTTGATTATGACAGCATCTTACTTGTTTAAAAGCTTTACATGTCAGATGAGCCCTTAGGGGTCACAACTCAAAGTAGCTGCCTCCTCTTACTCAGCAGCTCATCCTTTTAAATCAAATCTGGAGCCACATTATGGACAAGTTTCCAAATAAAGCAAATAAAGATAAAGATCTGATGGCTTTTCTCCAAAATGGCACATAAGCATCCATCCAATTACAAAGATCACTTTGTTCATGTCGTCATCTTTTTAACACCAGTCATATTTAATAAGCTCATTTATATGTTGAACTTGCTCAAACTGTTTTCACAGTTGATTTTTTTCTAGAAATTCATATGATATCCCAGATGGGTTGTTAGTCAGCTTAATGTTTTCATCCGAAAAAAACATTTTTTTAAACACTCTCACTACATCTTAAGTGATTCAAACATTGCAACTAGTATATCTCTAATCACTGAGCAACATGAACATACTGGTGCTTATAACTCTATTATCTTAATTCAGAAGAATTCCATACACATTTTAGCAGTAAGAATAAGCTTCTTTGGCCTTACAGACCCAGCCAGTATGCTTCTCAAAGAGACACTTAAATCAAGCAGGTACATAAGTACAAAACTGTTTAGCCCACAGTCAAGCAGTATGGGAAAAGTAGCACCTAACAGCCACATATATAACTAAGACAACTGAATCCTCCATTAACCTTCTGTCCAAACCTGAGAGATAAATACACTGAACAAGGTACATGGTGTCTCAAGTAAAATAAATAAATATACACAAAATGCCCCCATACATAGAAGCAAAGAGTTCAGATCAGATGTGAAGAAAATTACATTTCAGTGCTGCTGAAATAAAAAGACACTCTTCACCAGAAATCTCTGATAAATAAAATGTACCGTCTAGACAATTTCACATGTATTAGAATTTAACATTTTATTATCTTTTATTGAAAACATTTAATTCAAGCAGGAATGAATTGCTAGCATATCAGCACTATCTTATAAAACTCTTCCCTATGGACTGTTAACATATTGACTCAATCCTATAATCTATTGCCTCATAAATGTATTTACTATGCTTTTAGTTTTTATTATTTTAATTTTATTAAAAGAAAATAACATTACATACGATCAAGTCCAACTTATACAATGAAAAAGATAAAATTATATACCATATATACTTGCGAGTAAGTTCTCCCGTGGATAAGTCGGGAGTTGATTTTAATGTATAATTTCTGGTATTTTATAATGTCTGTCGTATAAGTTGAATGTGGAAAACTCACACTATTGGTCCAAGAGATTATGATATGCTAACGCCCACCTGAGAGAGTAACCACGGAGCACACTGCCTTTTTGTTTTTCTATGTATTGTGCCTACGTGACCACACAATAATCCTTGAACTATTCCGAACCAATGTTTGCACTGATTTGTGTTTTTTTGTATCTCACACCCTCATACACCTTTATCGTAAGAGCATCCCTTATCTACGATAAAGTGTTCGATCAGAAGAAAATATGAAGCTGGTTTTAAATTAAACATCGTTGAAGTAGCGAAAGAAATTGGTAACTTCTCTACTGCAACAAACTTCGATGCATCTGAGAAACTGATGCAAGATTGGACGAGGCAAAAAGATGAAAAAAAAGAGTCACATTTTTGAACAGGAGCATAAGTCGGGGTCTGATTTTATGATCGATTTTTCGGGTTTCAAGACCTGACATATACATGAGAATATATGGTACTTAACAAAGCAGAATTCAACCCCCAACCAAGAGAAACAGCAAGAGAAAATCTTTGTTGTTTTTAAAGAAGAAAGAATATCCTTTTCTCCAATATAAAAGCCTATTCTAAAATGATATTAATTAGATCTTGCCACATTTAAAAGATCTGAACAGTTACTCTAAGTGAGAGTCTGATTTTTTCCAATTTCAAATAGTACAGAACATCAGTTACCCAATGACTTATAACAGGTCGGCTGGAAATCTTCCAACTGAGCAAGGTAAGTCTACATTCTAGTAGTATGGTATAGGCAATTATAATCAATTTGTCCTAATCCACTTTAAGCCCATCTGGGGAGTACACGATACACAGCTATAAATGGGTTAGAAGTGATTGTGACACCAAAGCTGTCTGACAGGCATACAAAGATTTTTGTCCAAAATGATGTTAATTTGGTGCATGCCCAAAACATGTGGCCTAGTGAGGCTGGAGCTCGATTGCAATGTTCACAGGTTGAATCTTGCCCTGGATATATTTTGGACAATTTTTCACTAGATAAATGTGATCAAAAATAGATTTTAAGCTGAATGATTGAATTCTTTGCGCATATGGAACTACCTTCCATTCCTTTTTTGAGATATTAAGTTCAAGATCCTTTCCCCCATCATGCCCTAGAACCTTTGAAAGGAAGAGACTTTAGTCCAATCAGTATTTCTTCTGGAGTAGAAATGGGAGGGAGGTGTGGATAATTGGGTAGGTTCCTTTTAGCAAAGTTTCCGATTTGAAAGTAGTGAAAAAAGTGTGTTGATGAAGTTAAACTGTAAGTGTAGTTGTTCATAAGATGCAAAGACATTATATTTAATTAAGTTTTTCTTTTCTGGCTTTACCCTGCCCTGTTAATACCAAGGTAAAATGCCAGTGTGGGCAAAAAATGTTTTTAAATTTATAGTAAAAGCTTAACTTTAGAACACAATGTCATGAAGCAAATGCATATATACCATGTTTGTGAAAAAATAATTCTGACTTGAAAAATGCCAAACTTATCCTTAACAAAATGTTGAGTTCTTGTTCATAGTATGTTAACCTATTAGAAATCTGACTGAGGTAGTTTTTCAGTTTATTCAGTTCAAGCTGTATCGGCTTCAGGAATTTCAGTGTTCCGGAATGGTATGCGATCATTTACTCATTGAATCATTTTTATTCAGTTGGAGTGTTGTCATTAGTGTCATTGTCATTTTGATGCGAGTAAAAATTATATATTTTAAACCTAAATAAAGAAAGCAGCATACAAATTATTTCATTCTTCAATATTAAAAGGTTATTAGTGAAAAATATACTGTACCTGTAAAAAGACAATAAAATACTGATAAACAGTTGGTGTTCCACTGCAAAAAAAACTTTCATTAGCCTTGTTAGTACTAAAAAGAAGAAACAGCAACAAAATAAAGTACCGTCCTCTTCTGCGGCTGTTAATTATATGATATTTACTTTTTGTGGTGGTTCATATTTATTATATTGTCAATCCTCGATTCTGCGTTGGACCATGCGAAAGTTGAAGACGTAAGTTCCATTAACCACCAAACACTGTAATCACTTTTCTTCATGGATCTCTTTGCAACAAAACACTGTTTTTGATAACATCCACTTTTCATAACATAGTAACCATGAAATAACCCATAAAATTCAGTACACAAAATGCAATTGGTATCGTGCAAAACACATTTTTCTCGCTAGTCATTCTCTTGTATTCTGTTACGTTTTCAGCTAACACCTCGATATAAAAAACCTTTAGTTGCTGAGTCAGAAGATGCAAAGGCTGGGAAGGTTACAACATTACCTCTGGCACACGGTGTTGGAGATAGTGAAGGATGCACAGGCTTGATATAATCTGTCGGCGACATCTGCTTTTTCTGCCACTTGCAATCCTTAATGGTCTTGGCATGTGGGAGCATAGTTGAGATAAGCTAATGTTTAACTTTGAGGGTGCGGTCGATAATGGGATCAGCAGCCTAGACAGTGGCTGGAGTTTCTCACTAAGATGCATAACTTATTTAGTACAATTGGGCTCAGAGCACACAGGACTATACTTTGGGGGAATAATCGCAACACAAGGTTAAAAATAAAATCACACAGATATTTGAAGCTGAGAAAGTTAAATGTGCAAATGCTGAAGATTGACTGCATTTTTACTTGAATAAGTTAATCTGTACGAGGAGCTGATGGCCTTCTTGGAAAGAAAAAGGAAAAGAGTAAGTGATGACAGACAGACAGACAGACAGACAGACAGACAGACAGACAGACAGACAGACAGACAGACAGACAGACAGACAGATAGATAGATAGATAGATAGATAGATAGATAGATAGATAGATAGATAGATAGATTTGACAATGCTGTAATGTGAATTCTTTTGTTACTTACATAGTTATCATATCAACCTAAATTTCACAATCAGTAGAGATTAAAGCCATACTGTCTTCTTTGTACAACTGGCAATGTCACTTGTACAGGGCACAGTTGAATTCTTAATGCCATATCTGGACAACATGACACACGCCACTCTATGGCATAATATGTTTTATTTGAGCGTAGTTTACTGTAGCCTCACCGTCAGTTGCATTGATATTAATTTGGTGAACAACACTCAACAGCCCCTCACCTCACTAAATTGGTTATTACATAAGTTATTGCATCAGTTGTAGAATTACTAGTTTCTTTTCTTGTTATGAGTTTTTTATATCAAGACAGTTTGTAGGCAATACCCAAAATGAGGATAAGAAGCACAAAGCTATAAAGAACTTTTTATTATAAAAGTTGACCACAAAAGTGGAATCAGTAGATAAGGTGAAAATACAATGCAATAGATAAATGAGCATTTTAGGCTTTTCTGCATGGGTTGTCTCCTTCTTTGCCTTCTCAAATTCTCTCACTTGTTTTTCCTGCCCATTTCCAAAAGTCTTTTTTCAAATGTAGACTCAGTTGGGCCTCTGTAGAGGGGATATTGTAAATGTTTCAGATAACAGATGCCAGGTAATAATCCTTTAGCATGAAACCTTGTCTGGCAGAACAGAAGTATAGTGCATACTGGGAAAGTTGGAACACAATGCGGGATTCTAGTTTTTTACTTAATTAGTTTTGAGTCCCACAGAAAATAACCTTGAGTTGGGTGTGGGAAGAGTTTTTTTAGTGATAATGGGTTCCTCTAACATTTTCTGTTTTCTTTTTTTGCACATACTCCTAATGTGTTTTAAGCAAGTCTGAAGTGTCGATGTGCCCTTCTTGCAGCAATGAGAATCTGTTAATATGTGAGTCAAAGTGCCCTGGTCTATGTGCTCATTGGGCAAAAAGGGGTAGGGAGCTGCTGTCTTTTAAAAAACTGACACCTTTCAATTAGTCTTCTCTCTCTCTCATTATTTGGATTGAGAACATATACTCTGTAATAAACACTAAAAGCAGCATGGCTGACACCAATTGGCATTGTGTCCTTAAATTTTAATTTCATAAGAGTACATGTCACGCACCTGTACTTCATTAGCTTCTTGTTCTGTTCAGAAAAGGTGATTGATGATATGCATGCACTTGACCGGATTTGCATTTTCTTTTCAATCCAAAAAAGAGAATCGAGGCACTTTTATCGAGGTTATTGTATATTGCTACCTAAATGTGAAATGCTGTCTTTCCTTTCTCCAGATCACTAGACAATAAGCACAGCAAAAATACAACTATATATTTTCAGTACATGTAATAAAAAAACATCATACAGTACTCTAAAAACTGTGCTCCAGTTATTTCAGTTAGTTAGTTTTAAAAAAATGTAGAAATTCACTTAATACTGCATTGCAATATTTTCACAGAACTTTTAATACAAAGTACATGGCCATCAAATATTTGACAGGTGGAAAGGAAAACACATAAGATAACACATTGTGGAAGGAGCGAGCTGCAAGTGAAGTGGCTAACTTTCACAGGTACGGCAGACCTGATCATGTATTGAAATGCCAGAATGAACAGTGGGGTTGGCCATGAATGAGAAACCTTTTAGAAAGTAAAATAAAAAAAAGTTTGAGTACAGCTATATTGAAATGGAGGCACATATACTAAATCACATACATGGATCTACAGCAAATACGTACACAGGCAAAGAAAGCCGACTGTTTATTCTTGCATTTGCATACATTGTTAGGTATGCAGTGCCTTTGGAAGCATGAGAAAGTTGCCTTCCGGTGCTGTTCTTTTTTTCCCAGCTGGTTTTGTCCACAATGTTCCACCTTGTGTGTAATGTTACTAAGTACACAGCCAGCACCAGTTTGAGTTGGGGAAGAAGCACACATGAGATGGCATATTGTAAATGGTGCACACTGCATGAAAAGAGCACAGCACTCGAACCATGTCAAATTGATGCTGGCTGTGTACTTTGTATTACAAGTTGTGCAATAACACTACCATGTACAGACACTGCATTCCCAACAATGTATGCAAAAACAAAAACAAAGTCAGCTTTCTTTGCTTGTGAAATGTGTGTATGTGATTCAACACTTTTGCCAACATTTCAATAAAGTTGTACTCAAATCATATTTTTTTTCCCAAAAAGCACATCATATGTTGACAAGTGCCACATTGCACCTGTCCTTCCATGTTCACAAACAAATCCTATTGTTCATTCTTGATTTGAATATATCATCAGGTCTGCCATGTATGTGGGACTCCCACTAGCACTGAGTTCTTTACATTCGTCTTGCTCTGTCAACAGTGATTAAGTACATGCCATATAGCTGTATTGATATCGTACACATTTTTTTTTTCTAAAATGTACCTCATTTGTGATCAAGTACCAAATTCCATCAGTCCTTCACAATGAAAGCCCACTGGTCATTCTCATACTGGCATACATTGTCGGGTCTACTGTGTCCTTGTAAACATTGAAAGCAAGCTGCTTCACTTGCAGCTCACTCAGTCCATATGTGCCTTCTCATGTTCTCCTTTCTCCAAAACAAGTTGATGCTGGTAATGTACTTTGTATTCCAAGTGTGCAAAAACACTTCAACGCTATTTTAATTGAAATTAGATATAATAATATAATGACCTATAAGAGAAATGTTTTATAGAATGACAATATTAAACAAGATTTACCAAGCCTGACATTAGGATAGAAATTTTTAATAATTTTACTAGAGAATTACTTTTAGGTGGCACACAAATCTTATTCAATTGGATATTTGAACAGCCTATAAACACAAAAAAAAATTCAATAATATGGGATTCTAACCCAGATTTATAGATCCATGAGGTAGCAGTAATTATTCACTGCATTATTCTGACATCCTCTTATTACAAAATACTTTTGTATTTACACACAAACTTTCTTTATGGCCGTAGTGCTGTGACTGGCGCTCCTTCAAAATGCAGGTAATGTGCCTCATTTGGGATTCCATGAGCAACCACTCGCTCGACACATAGTCAAACCAGCGATACCCAAAGAAAAGGCACGGTACCAAAGGAGTCCAGTCTTAGTCTCAGGTCACTGGATAGCATCCATGTCTCACAACCATTATAGCAATATGGACCACCAAGATTCTAAAAACTTGGACCTTCATCCATTTGCAGAGAAATCGAGAGCACCACACACCTCTTTCCAGTGACCTTATGACCCCCATGCTCTCCCAATCAGTCTACTGACTTCATAGGAAGAGTCACCAGAAACGTGAATGTCACTGCCAAGGTAACTAAACCTCTCAACAAAGTTGACATTCCCTTTTCAGACAGACACACTGCTGATAGCTATGCCCAAGAAGTATTTAAAGGCCTGGATCTTGGTTTTTATCCAGGACACTTGCAAGCCCAGTTCACTTTCTTGAGAAACCCGATCAGAGTCATCATTGACTCAGTGAAGCATCATTGGAAAAGTCAAGATCAGTGAATCTCTCTTCACCAACTGATGCCCCACAGCTGGTGGATCCCACGACTCTGCAAAGCACACAGTTCATGCAAGCATTGAACAGAATAAGAGCAAGAACTCACCCCTGACAAACACTAGAATCAACTGGGAAAAACACAGAGGTGCTGCCTTCACTTTGCACAGCACTCAGTACCAGTGTAAAGACTGGTCGTAATATCCAGCAACTTTGGGGGGATTCCACAAAGTCTCAGGATGTCACACAGGGCAGCATGATCAGCCTAGTCGAACACTTTACAAAAATCAACAAAGGCCACAGCCAGATGACCTGTGGTAACACGATTAAAAATAGCATATTTGCATTATAAACATAACACTGCAAAGTAACTCACTCTCACTTCATAACTTTATATTCACATCTTGTTTGTGCTGTGTAGCTTCAATCTTATGGCTTCTCTAGTGCCACTGCTGTAGCACAGATGGGTGCTTGTGTTAATATTCTTGCTTTCAAAATAAAATATTTGCACTTGACATATTAGTGTGCTTTATTTAGTATATTAGCCCCTACAAAACTGACAGTTGTCTCAGCTAAAGTTACAGACCTGCTTAAAAAGCCCTTGAAGTTCAACTGTTGGAGTCATAGCCAGATAAGAATTTTGTGACTCTGATTCTGTGCCTGACACCTCCATAAAGCAGCTGACTTCATGACTAGGATTTCAACTCCAAAACCCTGCCTCCAGCTTTTTTTTCCTTCACTTATAGTCTTGCATCAATTTTTCTCCCTAATCTAAAATTATTAAGACAAGGGGCACCTTGAAACAGTTTTGCAAGGTTGCCTTTGACTAAAAGCGAACTGTGAGGCTAAAGGAGTGGGTCTACAAGGTAACCAAGTAACACTGCCTTTGACCAGTCTCTGAGAACCCCTGAACCTTCAATAGTTTTGAAAAGACCCAGGTCTCTTAAGCAGCTTCTGAGCTACCTAAAGTAAAAAGGCAATATGGTCACATTCTTTATTTTAAATTGGGATTATACACTGTCTTCAGAAGATTCAGGCATCCATACTATTTACTTGGTCATGTGCCTTCTGGTATCCTGGAGAAAATTTTTACGTGTTCCCTTTTTTCAGAAGTCCCAATTACAGTCTAACACATAAGCCATTCTTACTACCCCATGATAATCAGGCAATATATAACCTGGCTTTTTTTTGGTTATTTTCTGTGTTTTGTCCATGTGTACTTTGGCATTTGTGCTGTTAATATGCATGTTGCCATTTATTCAATCCATGGTATATGAAGCCATGAACATATTCAAAGGACTAGAGATCTGGAACACAGTCACACAGATGGGTATTTAGAAACTGGTCAGTCACAGTTAAGTGAGATTAAAGAAACCTACAGGAACTCTAAACAAAACTCTTCTGATCTAAGTAAAAAAGGTTCTATCTTAAGTGGTTATAATATTATATATGGAAAAATGACCAACTTTTTAGTGTTGTAAATTGAAGTCTCAGAAATGACGAAAGTGGTTTTGATGCCTACAAAAAGTCCCACAAAAAAGGCCAGGACATTCACTGACCTGTATATAGTGTCCTCGTCCCAAACCACCCAGCCCTAACTGCTACTTCTGGCTTATTTAAGGTTAGAAGTGGGGAAAATTAGTTTACACAGCTCAAAATATAGTTAATGTTGCAAAATGCATTACCAGATGAAGAAACTGTTCTAAAATTTGGCTTGTGACCAAACTAGGTAACAAAAATTTGTTTATGAAAAAAGAATGGCAGAAGAGTACTCAAAAGAGCAAAATGAATGGCCTAAAAGGTGATCCACAAGTGAACAAGTCCCAGTACAACAACAAGTAAATAATAATTCAAAAAACAGGGCAAAAAACTCTTCAGAACAAGAAAATTGAAGCGAAATAATACTCACACAAAACAACTCCAGATAGATTTGAATGAAAATGCGTCTTGAGACCTCTCACCAGCTATATATTATGTGAGGGAAGAGGAGGCCTCGGCAGCAGTAACATCAGGGTGGCTCCAACTGTTGGTGAACCAACCACAAAGCACAAGGAACATTAAAACGTTGAAAGTTACAGTACACCAATAATAAATCAAATATAAACTTAATAGAAATGACAAAACATGAAAAATAATTCAAAAATAAGAGAAACGATTAAAAAAAATAAAATACATTCAAATGAAGCACAAAATTTAGAAATGGAAATAGAGAAAAATAAGTCTATGTGGCATTAAAGATTCTTCTGTTTTGAATAAAATAAGATGATAACTTTGCCCAAAAACAAAATAATTTTTTTTCCTTATTTTTTCAATAAATAAAACAAAACTTTGTATATCCTTCCCATTGTTTCTGTTTTACTGCTCTCTTCCAACAAGGCACCAGTAAAACTGCTGTTTGTTGTCTGGATCATGAAATGGTACCCATGACACCACCCATGAGTCCAGCAATATTACCAACAAAAGAGCAAACCATACACATAAACAAAAGAACAGAAACCAAAAAGAATCCACAAAACAACAAGAAAAAAGAAATAGACCACAAAATGTCAGACATAAAATGCAGAAAAACATAAATAATCCTAATAGCATCTTTTTTATCTACATTAGGTTTATATCTCTGGGAATTAACGCCCCAAATGTCACTTGCGATGGTCTAATTTTTTGTATCTTATAAAATGTAAGTAAATGATAATTTTACAATAATGGATTCAGAAGGAAGTCGTGCTTAACATTTATCATTCATGCTGAAATTTTGCACACAGATACAGTGTATGTGCTTTCTCATAAACAAATATTTTTTAAATAAATATTTTTTCTCTATATGGTTATTAAAAAAAACTTTTAACAGACAAATGACTGTCCAAGGATCATTGTAAGAAAATGAAAAGACTAGGTGATGGTGTCAAAATCAGTGACATAGTGCAAACTGACCAAAACCAAATGATCCAAAAAGTAACCAGGAATCAAAGGACAACACGTTAATTAGAACCTGTGGGCAAAAACAAGAGTCCAAAATTCAAAAACAAACCTACGGCTATGTTCTACTTCTCAAAATATGGTAACTATGCTACATGAAATGAGATGTTGTGTATCTTCTGAGGGATAAAGCAGACTTTATAAACAAAATAAAATTAAAATGGTCAAGAAATTACATGTTTCCATCAAGATTGACATCAAAAATGGAATCTTTATGCCAAGAAACATAATAATAAATGAAAATGAATACAGTACACCACTGAAATTCACGGGGTTACATTCCTAGAGCACCCATAAATTGTGAAAAATCGTGAATTTTGAAAGTGGTTAAAAAAAGCCTATTTTTATAGTTTAAACCCTAAATATGCCCCCAAAATACTTTAATTTCATTTCAAACTCAGCTTAATACATTACCTAAAGAAAAAATGTAGAGGTAAATCAGTATACTGTACAATACTATACTTCTATGTCTCCCGCAGTGCTAGAATGTAAAATACCAATGTTACCACTATATGTACTGTAATTCATGCAAACGTGTTTTCATTGCCAGAAGCCTTAAGGTGCAGGACGTTTTGGCGGCATCCAGGGGCTTTAAAAAGAACAAAATGGAAAACACAAGAACACTCAGCTGGAGATGTGTCACAGGGCAGCAGTCAATCAGCACCAAGGAGAAATGGATAACGCTGTAGCTGTCCGGTGCCGCTAAGATTTACACCGTCGAGAAGACGGTGATTTATTTATTTTTATGGTGGAGATTCCAGGGACGCATCCAGCCTTGGCCCGACCTGCACGCATTCACAAACAGAGACAAAAACAAAGCAAACCGGTAATGAAACAGCAAATAAAGAATGTAAAATAAAAACAACGATACCACCCCTGTTCCCCTTACGGTGATTACACATTAAATACAACAAAGCACAAACAAAATACACACAGTAAAGTCCATAAAAGATGGCAACGGATGAAATGTAATGATGAAAATAGATAGCCCAGAGATCTGCACATTGAAAGGGAATGTAAAGATGGTCCTACCATTAGTTCCTGAAATGGTGAAGACGGGTGAACGGGTTCAGGAGTGCTCCTTTCTTCACAGGATGGCCATGAATCCACTTACAGTCCTCATGTACACAGGCAGACGGCAGACAATCCAGACGCCCACCACGAAATGATCCAGGACAAAACGAATAAGCACAGGTAACCCAACAGAAGGCAGAGAGACAGGAAGTTGAAACACAAATTACAAAAACTTTTTTTTTTGCTTTTGGTCATTGGCCCCCTTTTTAAAAGCTGTGCTGACATCCTTTGACCCCAACAGCCCCTGCACCCTCAGCAGAAGACCAATCAGAGCCACTGCAGGGATTGCTGGGAGTGGCAGTTTCAAATTTTATTGGTACTTTCACCATCCTAAGCTGCGTTTTCCTCTACGGTTGCTTCCTGCTCTCTCTACAGTACAGTATTGCCATGAAAAAAGCCATAAAAATTGTGGTGGATATTTGTGGTTTCTGCTAACAATTATTAGTTAGGTTCTAAGGAAAAATCTGCGAATGACTGAGGCCGCGAACTCTGAACCGCGAATTTGCGGGGGTCTACTGTATAACAATGTGTGTACAGTATTCGTTCAAAAAGAAGTAAACACTTTAATATGCTAGAAATATTTAGGAAGTTTTAAGGAGTGAACCTGTTGCATAAAGTACAGCAATAAGAACATCTGCTCACCTTGAAGATACTCTAATCAGTCTAAGCTCATGTCAGGCACTGCTACACTGCAGCTTGAACCAAATTCACTCTACCTATAAAAATATAACACTGTGGATATTTGACACACCTCATGATTTTCTGTGATAGAATAATAAAATGCACAGTACTTTACACATGTAAGATGCATTCAAGCAATCTATTAAACTGTAATAGTCTATATTTAAAATGTATTTATATAAACTAAAGGGTTCCCCCTAGAATCACTTAACCCCAGCAGGTGGACAGAGCACTGGTTGTCTTTAGGGAAAAGGGATGAATTTGCTCAAATACAATTATATTATTTCTGTGCAGATAATAAGTTTAAATGATCTTTATCAGGTTATATACAGAACCTATGAACTATTTCTTTGTACATCACTACAAATACAATAATATGGTCATCTGTAAACACATTTACAAAACCAAGATAGTTAATGGAAAACTCCAAATTTACTAATGAGAACTATCCATTCCAGAATCCCATATTTTGTCTTTAAGATGGCTCTCTAACCTTTTGGCAAATGAAAAAATCCTTAAACCAAAAAGTCAAATATTCAGTTTAAAGATTCGATTTATTTTTATCCTCAAATTTAATCCACTTTCCCCAAGTTATATACTAAGAAAATGCACATGCTCTCCAGGCTCCATTTATCAGCAGACACAAGCTGAGTGCACCTGCAAAGAATCTGCATATACTGTCTTCCTCCAAAATGAGACAAATGGATGCTCAGATGCATTTTGTGTGCTGGCTAGTGATTTTTCAAGCAGACAGTGAGGGCCACCTGGGAAGTGTGTGGTAGCACTGGATGTTGAAGTAACCTAAGAAATTTGTAAACCTCTTTACAGAGGCTGAAATAATGATTAATTTGACAAGATGAATCCTTGATCCAGTGATGCACAGAATGAAAAATAGCAGCTAAAACTGCATGAGGTGGAACTGAAGAGAGACAGAAAGAGAGAACAGCAGAAATCTCCAGAGAAGCAGCATTTGTGTTTTCACATCAGTCTGAGAAAGCTAGGGTAGATGTGCCTCTGAGACATCATTTAAGATTTTCTAATATGACTGACAATATAAATAGCTGACCATGGAAAGAGAGACAACAGGAGAAGGAGGTTGTACACAAGGATGAAACACAACCTGTTTTACAAAAGAAAACTTAAAAGTATGTGTTATTCCAGGCAACGTTAGCAATTAAGTATTCGTACAAAAGTATATATTATATATTTTAAATGAAGACAACCTATTTTTGCAAACAAAATGAAAAGTTAGGGAACTCTTTGTAAATAAAACAGCTAGTATTAAACACACTGATACTCTGACACAACAAAGATGACCAGCCAAAAACATAGCTGGAATATTCTTACAGAATGTGCATTATCATGAACTACAAACTGTAGTTAATACAGCTTCATTAATTAACCATTAAAAGGGGATTTGAAGTGTAAAAAATGTCTCCTTCCATATAAAACAAAGATCCCTGCAAATATGCCTTAGATAGGTGACACCAGCTAATGAAATAGTTTAGTGTTGTAACAAGTGTGGCAGTGCCTGTCATTAGCTGAATCAGCTGATGTGTAAAAGCCGAGAATGATTGATTGTTGTGTGCGTGAGGCTGACCCATGATAGACTTGAATCCCAACTAGTGTTAGTTTCTAACCTGTGTCCATTGCAGCTGGGATAGGCTTTGCTTCTATACAGCCGTGTAATGATTCAGTAGATTCAGTAAATGTATACACCTACTGTAAGAATGAAATTTACATAGATAAGGTTTATCACACTAGATTGTTTTCCACTAACATAGCAGCTGATTTATTATCTCACTGTAGTGTAACATAGACATTGCCCAACTTGGCCAGGATCTTCATTTTAAACACATTAAAACCTATGCAGGTTCAGAGCTGAAAGGAAATAATATTTTGAAGGCAATTAAAAATAGCACTGCAGAGATAAAAGCAAATGACTAAGATTGTTTGACAGATGAATAAATAATTAGAATGCATAAATAAATGTTGAGCCATAATTGCAGTTTGATTAACTGTGTAACTGGGGAATGATGATTTGGTTTAATTAATGGATTCATGCAGAACTGGAAAAGCTGAGCAGCTGTGGGGGCTCTGGTAGGCACGCGCACACACCTGGTGCATGTACTGTACTCCTCCAAAAAGGCAATCCATGCCTGCCGATGCAAACCAGCAATGCTTGAGGCTCATTTCAGCTGGGAACATAAGTGCACGGGCAAAGTGATCTGCCTGTTTTATCTTCTCATATTTGAACACGGTCTCTACAAAAATGTAGTATAGTAATATTCATTTCAAAGAAATCGCTTGTTTAATTATGATACACATTTGAAATACAAAGGTATTTTGTTTAATAAAAGTGTCTTGCTGTATTCCTGGCTGATGCACAGAACCATTTACTTTTGAAGCTTTCAGATTTTTAAGCAATGCAGCACATTTCAATTTTGAAACTACCGACAATCCAGAAAATTTCAAATTTATGTTTTATTTGTATGGGTTTTCCACTGGGGACACCATTTTTTCTCTTACATCCTACATTATTTTAACTATTAACTAAGCCATAACAGGTATTGTGTAGCAGCATTTTTCCAGTCATGCATCTCTTTCTTTTACTATTCTTTTACCAAGTACAGTCATTTTAAATAATCTCTCATTTTTGCACAAATTCTGCAGATATCTTGCAAGCTACCCAATGGGGTGCAAATAAATTATTTATTAATTAGTTTCTGACTAAATACAAATAAAAGTAACTATTTCATCAGATAATATATACAATATATAGTGTCTTTAAATAAAAAAATGCTGTTCATAAAGAACTAAGCTATAATTAATGTAGCTAATCATAATCTCTTGGACCAATAGCATGAGTTTTCCACATTGACTTATACAACCGTCATTATAAAATACCAGAAATTATATGGTGAAACCAAGTCCCGCCTTATCCGTGGGAGAACTTATGCACGAGTATATACGGTATGCGTTTTTTTTTTTAATAAAAGAGGAAACCTTGACTCCCTAGAAATCAATTTAGAGTTGATAATTAACCCAATATGCACAGTATATGGCCAAAACATTGTGGACACCTGGCCATCACACCTATATGAGCTTGTTCGACATTTCATTCCAAAATCATAGGCATTAATATGGAGTTGGACCCGCCTTTGCTGTTATAACAGCATCTGCTATTCTAGGAAGGCTTTCCACAAGATTTTCGACTGTGTCTGTGGGAATTTGTGCTCATTCAGCCGAAAGAGCATCTGTGAGGTCAGGTACTGATGTTAGACGAGATGACCTGGCATTGCAATTCATTCCAAAGATGTTCAGAAGGGTTGTGGTCAGGGCTGTATACTTCATTTTCCTTCACACCAGACTCATTAAACCATGTCTTTTTGGACCTAGCCTTGTGCACAAGAGCACAGTAATGCTAAAACATAAAAGGGCCTTGCCCAAACTGTGGTCACAAAGTTGGAAGTGCACAACTGTCTAAAATGTCTTTGTATGCTGTAGTATTAGCAGTATTCTTCACATCCTCATATTGACTTGTGGCATGGGTGGCATCATATGACAGTGCCACGTCTAACATTACAGAGCTCTTCAGTACTTCCCATTCTAGTTGCCAGTCTTTGTCAATGAAGTTTGCAGGCTATGGTCTTGATTGTATGCATCTGTTAAAAATAGTTGGGCTGAAACACCTGAACTCAATATTTTGCAGTGGTGTCCACATACTTTTGCCATACAGTCTATCTAAAAGCTAAGAGAAGAAAACCTGACTACCTGGACAACAAGTAAAAATGACCACGGAAAACATATAAATAGCACATAGTCATTGACCTGCCAAGGAATCAAATCCAATCTCCTGTACATTTACTCAATGTTAGGTCCCATACTGAAATGCTTTGTGTTCAAATCATTTTTTGTTGATATCTAAATCAGTTTTTTCTTCTAGTAGAAGAATACACACAGATATTATATAAATACAAATAAAAAGCTTTCTTCCTAAAATAAATTCTATGCACCCTTGGTGATAATAAAACTGGTGTGTGCCAGTATCTTGGTGTTTTCTTGATGAAAACATATTAATTGGCACTTTCATTTACCCAATTGCTGAAATAACACATCCATTTCAATCCTTAAGTGCATCTAAATTGAGCAATAAAAATGTAGTAAACAAGGGTTTTTCCACTTTCTCCTAAACTCCAAATCCAATAATACACCACAAATATTTTTTTCTTTTTCCTATCACCTCACTCTGCTTCATTAAATACTAATTTGCATTTATACAACTCCTTACTTTAACTAGTCTTAATAACACTATATACTGTAACATATCGTTGCCTTAGGTCACAATTCAGCATTTCCTGCAATCAGTGTGAGAAATAGTCTCAACGATTTCTATTTATAGCTCCATAATGAGTGCACACATCTTACCTTGCTCATTTTCTGGGGTTTTCTTTTCACTATATTGAAAATTCATTAATGTTAACTCTGATTTCAAACCATTATTTACACAAACAAACATGGATTTATTGATCTAATATTTATTTCCTTTTGTCAATAGAGAGCCTGTGTTTTTTCTGCATTTCCAACAGACTCCTAAAACTGCAGTCACTTGACCTTTGCTTGGCATGTGTTCTCTGTTCCTTCAACATTTATTTATCTCCTGCCGAGTTTTTAATTATTGCAAGTTGTAATACACCAGTGTGGTGTACTTATGACCTAATTTTCAGCCAAAAACATGAATCGTAATAAAAATCTTCCTAGTTCCTGAATGATTGTATAATTTTCATTATGACCTTGAAAAAAAACTTAATATATCAAATATAAAGATGTGTTCATAAATGCAGCCTTTAAAAAAATGTGGAAACAGTCCTAAAATACCTCTATTTTTGGTAAAAAACAATGATATACATTCTTTACTTTGTGCTGCGAAATATCTGATGTTTAGAGAAAAAACAAAGAAAGGTTTTTGTGGGAAGAACAACAAATGCGAGTTTCTGCAATTAGTGTGTAGAAAAGCTGTACTGCGCAAAAGTGTTAGGAAACTTGAGAAAAAATGCTGTAATGCAGGAATGCCTTTTACACGTAATGCCATAGTTTTTATAAATCAATAAACTGGAGCAAACAGAAAAAATATCAATAAAATCAACATTTGGTGTGACTACACTTTGCTTTAAAAACAGTCAGTAATTCTCTTATATCCACTTACATACAGTTTCTGAAGGTACTCAAATGGTCAGTTGTTCCAAGCCTCTTGGAGAACTAGCCACAGTCCCACTGTAGACTTTGGCTGTCTCACTTGCTATGTCTCTGGGAGTAATCCCAGACTGGCTCAATGATACTCAGGGTTCACAACATCTGTTGCAAGGTTCTTGATTCCTCTTTTGATGCAGAGAGAGTTTATGTGTGTTTGGGGTCATTGTATTGCTGCTGAATAAAGTTGGGGCAAATTAGAAGCTTCTCTGATGTTACTGCATGATGGATAAGAATCTGCCTGTACTTCCTAGCAATGAGGGGGCCCATTGATTTTAACTAAATAGCCACTGTAGAAATGTAGTGTCAAACTCATAGGGACCTTCCAGAATTCTCCGCTGTTGACTGCAGATGTTAATTCAAGTACCGTTTTCTAGCTTTTTAGTGCACAAACTGCCTTCTGTCAGAGCCAAAATTTCAAATTTTGACTCATCAGACCAGAGCACCTGCTGGCATTTTTCAGCACCCCAGTCCTTGTATTTTCTGACTGTAGATGTGTGTACCAGGGTCCCAGTGGTTTCAGCTAGTTCTGTGCTGAAAGAAGTGTTGGACATCATCTGATATTAAAGGGAAGTAAGCTTGATATATTTGTTTCCTATACTTTGTTTCCGTGGCCAACCACTGTACTGCCAGTCCTCCACCTCCTTTATTTGTGTTCTTTGCAGAAGAGCTTAATCAGCACAATTGAAATGCCTGTCCGCTATGAAATTTTTGTTTGGTAGATACCTTGATGATACAAAATGATCACCTTGTATCTTGTCATTATGCTTACTTTTGTCATGGAGCAATATTTTAAGGTTACACTACCACATTTGCTGCATTCTAACCTTTTTTTTGGTACGGTGTTTCTTGCCCAGTCCTATTCTTTATATGCAACTGTTTGTTTCATTTTGATAATCCTACACATTATGTCATTCATCTGTCTGGCACTAGCACTTGTACTAAGTCAAGCACTGGACTATCTGCATACAAAGATCTCATTTTTTATCTATTACAATGTTAGTATTTGTTTTTTGCAAAAAGAATGTTTGGAACTGTAAAATATACTCTATTCTTATGAAATACTAATTCAGAAGAAATAACCATCTAAGAAAAATATTTTTTGAACTATGTAAAGTGCCTAAGACCTTTGCACAACAAAATTGTACATTGTAAAAAGGGTACAAAAAACATGCAATAATTGCAAAGGAGTCTTCTCAGATGTGAGTTCAGGACAGAACTGGAAACAAGATGGACGGTTCTTACATTATATGGTCATGCGGCAGAAAGAGACGGACAGACAACGAAATTGACATCAGCAATGGAGTGGATGTCAATCTTCCATTTTGCAGAGGGAAGAGAAGAGAAGGCATTAGAACCATTAGATTAGTGCCAACCCACGGTTTGGAGGGTAATTATCTTCCCCCAAGCCATTAAAGTGTCTCCCACGCTCACACATGTGACTATATATATATATATATATATATATATATATATATATATATATATATACTAGCAAAATACCCGCGCTTCGCAGCGGAGAAGTAGTGTGTTAAAGAGGTTATGAAAAAGTAAAGGAAACATTTTAAAAATAATGTAACATGATTGTCAATGTAATTGTGTTGTCATTGTTATGAGTGTTGCTGTCATATATATATACATATACACATATACACACACATATACACACATATACAGATATATTATATATACATATACACATATATTTTTTATATATATATTTTTTATATATATATATATATACACATACATACATACATATACACACATAGATGCACTTACAATAACATAGAAATCAATATAAACAACATTAACATCATTATCATATGAGAATATGAAGTAATATATAAGAAGCACATTTCATATAAATATAAATTATTAAACAGTAAAATCTTCTTCTATAATTTGCTACCGTGGCTTTTCGTTGGTCTGTCCAGGATTTTAAATCACATGTAGCTTGCAAACCGTTTCACGTATTGACTTGAAATGTGGTACACATATAATACGTCACGTCTGCTATCCGCTTTATGGGTGATGAATGTATTACTCTTTTTATGTTTATTTTATTTTAGAATCAACTCCTATCTGCGCACACCAGGGCGGCCGTGGGCAGATGCGTATGGTGTATTCACTCCATGTTATCGTGCATTGCGCTGTCAGTGGTATTTTGATAAAAGAATTTCAACAATATATAAGAAGCGTATAAATTATTAAACAGTAAAACATTAACATTTAAGAAGTAAAGTTACATTGAGTACTACTGCAGTGCCTTCGGGTATACCTCATTTTTTCTTTGCCCATTACATGCTTAAATGTATACATTTTTTGGTGTACCTACCCGAGAACACGCGACATATAACCGACCGTGGGAGAAGCATGGATTTTAAACACGCGTTGAGTTCATCTGCTGGTCTCCCTCGTGGAATAACTGGTAATGTTTGACTAAAATCTACAGCGAGTAAAACGACATTACCTCCTTTTTTTTTTTTTACGATCTCTGGGATCTTGCTTTTTTCGGTTCAAGGCTTCATAAGCTCTTTTATGTTCAATGTTTTACTTAATAAGTACTAATTATCCCAAACCATCATCTTTGAATGTTGCAAGACTTTCGCCTTGTATGTAGATCGGGGGTAATTACATTCATTGCATTCCTAGTCTGAATCACAATCTGATTGTATGGGTGTTTACCTGGCACTGTAGGGTTGCCACCCGTCCTTTAAAATACGGAATCGTGCCGCGTTTGAGAATGAAATTGCGCGTCCCGTTTTGAATCAATACTGGACGGGATTTATCCCGTATTTTTTTTATCATTTTTTTTTTTAAAGCAGCGTCTCATGCAAATCATCCCACACGCATTTTATGAAGATGCCTCCTTTCCTACTTTTGATTGGGTAATACTTGATGTCATCGTTAGTTTGATTGGTGTTTTTAACTGTCCAGTGAGGAGGGCGTGTCTTTTAATTACAGTCTGCAAAGTGTTGGCACTGAGATGTTGCGTCAGCGCCATAGTTGAAGCCCCTAACGTTGCGGTCAGCAAGTCGGCTAACATCCGCCATGTGCCGTCTTTCAGTTGCGAGAAGCAGATCATAGAATGGTTGAAACTGTTGCCCCTAACGTTGCGCCACGGCGTGTGCTTCGTTTATACCTCGTGTCTTCTCATTAAAGTTTTATCTCGCGAATATGTTATTGCAATCCGCAGCGGGAGTGTTTCTATAAACTTCATTTAAACTTACGTTTTACACCGTGCTTTGTTTCCCTTATGAACATGCTTGTATGCTTAACTCGCTCCGTTCTCAATTGTTTAATTAATTTTTTGCTCTTCGCTGTTTGCGGCTGTTCCTCCATTTCCCCCTACTTCGTTCTTTTATCTCGCGAATATGTTATTGCAATCCTTAACGGGAGCGTTTCAATAAACTGATTGAAAATAGTTTTGCATTTACCTTTTTAGTAAAAGGCGAGCTTTTAAGCCTGAGAAATCACCCCGTAAATGCACACGTTTAATTGGACATGTGTTAATATGTATGGTTACACAGTATTAAAAGACAGTGAACAACGTCAGTTACCTTTCTTCCCGCGTTTGATAAAAGGTGAGCTTTTAAGCCTCAGAAATCACCCCGTAAATGCACACGTTTAATTGCACATGTGTTAATATGTATGCTCACACAGTATTAAAAGACAGTCAAAAATTAACGTCATTTACCTTCGTTCCCGCGTGTGACTCGTGCTGTAAATGTCTTCCTTGTTTTTAGTTCACGTGATTACGTAGGAGGCGTGATGACGCGATACGTGACTCCGCCTCCTCCATTACAGTGTATGGACAAAAAATATGTTCCAGTTATGACCATTACGCTTTGAATTTCGAAATGAAACCTGCCTAACTTTTGTAAGTAAGCTGTAAGGAATGAGCCTGCCAAATTTCAGCCTTCCACCTACACGGGAAGTTGGAGAATTAGTGATGAGTGAGTCAGTCAGTGAGTGAGTCAGTCAGTCAGTGAGGGCTTTGCCTTTTATTATTATAGATAGAGAGAGAGAGAGAGAGAGAGAGAAAGATATAGAATTCACAAAGAATTAAATAAGTGATTACATTTTTTTGACTGACAAGTGCCCTTCTAGAAACTGTGGTATGATTTATTCTCTGGGGTTGTTTTTTGGTCCTGGAAGTAACTTGACTCGATCTTTTGAAATGTTGATAATTATTAAGTATCAGTTTCCAAAAAATACAGTTAAGGATACATCAAATCACAAATATGACTGACAAGGACACTGTCTGTCAATCTGACATTGTAACGAAGACTCACACATTAAATGGTGACATGATGAAGCTAATAAATGGTAGGAACAGGGATTGCATTAGTATTAGCTGCAAGGAGTCTGACTGACTCACATATGGCAAGTTTGTTAAATATCCATGACAATCCTAAACAGGTTACATGGAACCAATATGCAAAAACTTCAATACAGAGCAAGTTATCATTTTTGCCTCTCATTTACTGTGTACATGCGTGTCCTGCACTGTCCAGTGTCTATATGGTTTATACTGTACAAACATCTTTGTATGTCTCAGTGATGCTCTATTGTGATATTTAGTATGTAATTAATTAGCTCGTAGTGTTTCATTAAAATAATAGCTGATTAATATTATAGCAGTCAGCAGACAGAAGCAATTATTGACTGTGTGAATCCAGCTACTTGTAGTGTTTACTGCAGAGAACTGATGCACTTACAGAAGGAGTAGAGCTAGCAGCTGGTTAACAGCAACCTCACTAGGTGCACCCTTTCTGTTCCTCAGCATTCTTGGGAGAACCGTCCTAGGGCTGGGAACCCTACAGAGTTGGTGCTTTAAATATGAGCCATACATTTACCTAGTGGTCTAATGGTCCAGCATTTTTGGTGGCAAATGGTGAATGCGAAAAGTCTAGGGTGGTGGTGGTGTACCCTGTGGTTTGTAACAGTGAGGTGCTTTGCAAGTGTGCGTTGCCTGTTCAATTGTGAGATAAAACAATACATACTCCCAGTTGTTAGAGGTCACATCCTGCCAATCCGGTGTGGTGTTTCTTTGTGCATGTCTATCTGCTTGTTGCAATATATTCTTAATGGTGTTTCAAACCTTTTCTGTTTATTGTTTGGCTGTATTTTTGTATTCTTCTTTGGTTAACACTACAGTAGTTTGGGTATTCTCTTAATATTAGTTAATCTGCTGGAGTGTACAATGCCTGCTAAGAACCTTCTAAGTAATCATGTGCTTAAATGATTAGCAAATTAAAATTGCTGCATTTCATTTAATTTAAATTATTTTGCTTTATTAAAATAGCTCTCGTAACTAAGGTCTAATTAAGGAATAGTTTGATTTTATGTGGGAAATTCCTAGTAGCAAGTGTCCTCAAATAGAAATGCAAACGAATGCCTGAAGATTTGGTTTGGTCAACAGGTCTGAGATACAGATACAAATAAAACATTCAGAATTTATGAAAGAATAATCAAAGTAAGTATTGATTAAGGAAAAGAATTAAGAGAATGGCAATGTTTAGTGAAGTAAAATAAATGTTTGTTTCACAAATGGGCTGCACCTTGCAACTTGGGTTTAAAATCATGTAAATGCTTGAACACATGAAACAAGTGTTTGTAACATTAAAAAGGGCAGGCTCAGTTATAGGATACACTCTCAACCCCCTACAGGTAGTAGTGGAGGAGAGAATAAAGACAGACAGAGTGACATTATGAACAATGCCAATCATTCTCTTTCTGATACACCAACGCTGAGCACTTTCAGCCAACAAATTATTCAGCAGAAATTTGTCAAGAAATGCTACTGGGGTTCCTTTATAGCAACAATAATATGCCTGCATAATGCTTCACTGTGACTGGAAGTGCCAAGTCAGAAGTTTTCTTTCTTTTTAGCATTCTGATGTGTGTTCAGAACATTGTGTGTACGACCCCAATTGAAGTTGGGACGTTGTGTAAAACGTAAATAAAAACAGAATACAATGATTTGCAAATCCTTTTCAACCTATATTCAAATTGAATACACTACAAAGACAAGATATCGAATGTTCAAACTGATAAACTTTATTGCTGTTTTGCTAATCTTCACTCATTTCGAATTTGATGCCTGCAACACATTCCAAAAAAGCTGGGACAGGGGCAGCAAAAGACTGGGAAAGTTGAGGAATGTTCAAAAAACACCTGTTTTGAACATTCCACAGGTGAACAGGTTAATTGGAAACAGGTGTTTGTCATGATTGGGTATAAAAGGAGCATCCCCAAAAGGCTCAGTCGTTCACAAGCAAGGATGGGGTGAGGTTCACCACTTTGTGAACAACTGCGTGAGCAAATAGTCCAGCAGTTTAAGAACAACGTTTCTCAACGTACAATTGCAAGGAATCTAGGGATTTCATCATCTACTTTCCATAATATCATCAAAAGATTCAGAGAATCTGGAGAAATCTCTGCACGTAAGCGGCAAGGCCGAATACCAACACTGGATGCCCATGACCTTCGATCCCTCAGGTGGCACTGTATTAAAAACCAACATCATTCTGTAAAGGATATTACCACGTGGGCTCAGGAATACTTCAGAAAACCATTGTCAGTTAACACAGTTCGTCGCTACATTTACAAGTGCAAGTTAAAACTCTACCATGCAAAGTGAAAGCCATACTGTATATCAACAACACTCAGAAACACCGCCAGCTTCTCTGGGCCCGAGCACATCTGAGATGGACTGAGGCAAAGTGGAAAAGTGTGCTGTGGTCTGACGAGTCCACATTTCAAATTGTTTTTGGAAATCATGGACGTCGTGTCATCCGGGCCAAAGAGGAAAAGGACCATCCGGATTGTTATCAGCGCAAAGTTCAAAAGCCAGCATCTGTGATTGTATGGGGGTGTGTTAGTGCCCATGGCATGGGTAACTTGCACATCTGTGAAGGCACCATTAATGCTGAAAGGTACATACAGGTTTTGGAGCAACATATGCTGCCATCAAAGCGACGTCTTTTTCAGGGACATCCCTGCTTATTTCAGCAGGACAATGCGAAGCCACATTCTGCATGTGTTACAACAGCGTGGCTTCGTAGTAAAAGTGTGCAGGTACTAGACTAGCCTGCCTGCAGTCCAGACCTGTCTCCCACTGAAAATGTGCGGTGCATTATGAAGCGCAAAATACGACAACAGAGACCCCGGACTGTTGAGCAACTGAAGTTGTACATCAAGGAAGAATGGGAAAGAATTCCACCTGCACAGCTTCAACAACTAGTGTCCTCAGTTCCCAAACGCTTATTAAGTGTTGTTAAAAGGAAAGGTGATATAACACAGTGGTAAACATGCCCCTGTCCCAGCTTTTTTGGAACGTGTTGCAGGCATCAAATTCAAAATGAGTGAAGATTTGCAAAACAGCAATAAAGTTTATCAGTTTGAACATTCGATATCTTGTCTTTGTAGTGAATTAAATTGAATATAGGTTGAAAAGGATTTGCAAATCATTGTATTCTGTTTTTATTTACATTTTACACAAGTCCCAACTTCATTGGAATTGGGGTTGTATATTTATTTTTTTATTTTTTTATTAAGCCTCTGTAGTACTAGGGTGTTGTACTGTTTTAGCCATTATGAATGTAGTGAGAATGTAGTGAGAAGTCAAGCAAAATGACACCTTGTATTGGCTAACTAAAAAGATTACAATATGAAAGCTTTCGAGGCAACTCAGGCCCCTTCTTCATTACATCTTGCCTGAAGAAGGGGGCTGAGTTGCCTCCAAAGCTGGCATATTGTAATCTTTTTAGTTGGCCAATACAAGGTGTCATTTTCCTTGACTTTTAAGCCACTGTAAAAAGCCAAATTTCTCACTTGGGACAAATAAAAATTCAGTCTATCTATCCATCTATCTGGCTGGGCATGCCTACCACCAAAGAAATCTGTCAGAATTGATTTGTGACTTTCATATAGACAGGATATTGTACAAATTACCTTTTTCAACATGTAACATACAAGAGATTTGACTTTGTTTGACTTTATTTCTAACCTGCTCCGCTTTGCAAAACATAAGTTTCAAAAAAATATTGATTACAATTTTAACTCAGTTTTTTTTACCTCAGCCTCTCATTATAAACCAAGTAGAGATCATTAAATAATATTTTGGAAGACCAGATCATGGTACCCTTTTGTGTTCTCTTGTGATATGTATTTCTCTATAAAATCATACATAGAGATCCTATGCATATACCTTGGCCTTACCTATTATAATAGTTATAACTTTGTTCTGCTGTAATGTTTCTGTTACTTTGTCCTATACCAGTGTATTCTCCTACACACATTTACCAGGCAGGTTGTCTTGTTTTCATCTTCAGAACTTCTAGTGACTCTCATCAGTATTTTACACTGAATGCAATGCCTTGATTTAATTGCTGCATCACTGAGCTATCAACTCTTAACCATGCAGCAATATGCATTGCATACTGACAATGTTAGATTGAAAAGTCTTAGCCAGATCACTCCTAAAAACAATGTTATTCAAGCCTTTCTATTTTTTATCAACTTTGTGATTGTTTCAGAATGATTTGTTTTATGTATAAGATGTTTGACTTTTTCTTACTTTCTTCAAAAATCTAATCTCTGAAATAAATGGAATTAAAATATAAAATGCAGTCCAAGAAAGAGCTTCATTAAAAAAATATTCCTACAGACTCTCTGCCAAACTCACATAAGCTATTGCTTGAAAAAAAAAAAAAAAACAACAAAAACAATTACTTTGCGGTTATCTTGGGCCTTTTTCCTAAATTACTGGGGTAGATGGATAACTAGATTGGAGAAATATTACAACAGTAAGAATCAGTTAGATGCTTATTCAGTATAGCCAATTTAAAAAAAAAAAGATAATGCTTAGCATTCAACCAAAAATATGGCTGTTGGTTAATTGGCTACTTTAAGACTTTTTCAAGAAGCAAAAATGTTAAGTCTGCTTTAGACTTTCATTAGCTGCATGAACCGTGCTTTTTCTCTCAAGAATCGAAAGAAGATAAAGAAGAAGTTTAATGTGTATTCTAACTGTTTTTCTTCTTATCCTTCAACACAATTTAATTCTTAAATGACACATTCAGATAAATGAAGCCCATTATTAATAGTTTATTTTTTTCACCTCGTCTATATTCAGTGTAATTTATAAAGACTACTTTCTTCAGCAATTCATTGGAAAGTCCTATGTTTTTACATTCAATTTTTGTTATTGCAAAATGAAAATTCTCTTTGGAATTTAAGTTTATGTCAAACACATTTATTTTTCATTATGAAAGAAAGGAAGATAATTTGCTTGAATTGTCCTTTTCATGATGAAGATAAATTACATGCTTATTTTCATATATTAGCAAATCCCACATTTTTCATATTCAAATTCATAAAATTTTATGTTCTTCATTTCGTTTTAGAATCAAAGCCAACATTATCTTCAGCTGGCAATTTGCAGGTTCATCAAAACATATATTTTAAGTGTAAGCTTCATAAAAAGGAAAGACAAATATCTAAATAAAATTAATTATAGCTCCAAATTTCATCTTTTGAGAAATGCCAATCTTTTCTACTATTTCTACCAGCTTAAGATAGAAAAGTACTACATCCATCTTGGGAATCTCTCATATGAAATGTCACAACTACGACCAAAGCAATTCTGATTCTCCAGTTGACCTGACTTGGTGTTTTTGAATTGTTCCAGAAATAAAGAAGCTCTTTTAATAATACCCAATCTCCTAAAAGAATGCACAAAATTAATAAACAGAAATTGTAAAAGTCCTGATGAAATTTTATTATCCTGAACTTTTCCCATCTGGTTTATAACCATAAAATATTTTGCGTACAAAGTAAGATGTTAACAATTTAATACAGGTAATGTGGGATGGATTATGAGCATGATTAACGGTCCATTGCTAAACTGAGAAAAGGTCATTTTGGCAGTGTTAGTTTATCAATGTATTCAAATGCAGACTGACATCAAACTATGGGGCACACCAAGTAAGAATGATACAATAGACTCTTATGTAATATGACTGAAAATTAAATATTGTTCATTAATATATTTTGCTGTTTACTATTAAGAGCAGACTACACCACACCCTTGAGACTTAATGTTCCGATGGAAGCCCTATAACACCTAATTAACCTGACCATTGTATTTTTAGACTGTCTAAGTCATACAGAATGCAGATTTAGAGTTGGGAACAAACTAATACAATAAAGTAAAACCAGAATCTTGGTCATGTTGGTGTGGTACTTTTTTAAAGTTCAAATACAAAAATTAATAATACAAAAAAAATCAGAATACTAAAATATAAATCTGTACAAAAATCTATACATTGTGATGAAAATAATCAAATTCAATTTCAAATAGAAAAAAGTTAGTGCAATGAAAAGCAAAACTAAAATCAATATGTTCAGTTACACATGCAGATCTACTAAACAACACATTTTATGACTGAGAGGCTCCGATTAAATTTTGTTTAGGGTCAATACAAATCAATGATGTCATGTTATTAGAACTGGACAATTCCTATACCAATTCTGATTTTTTTTTTCTTTAACTTTTTTTAAAATGATTTACAGTGGGCTCAGGCAAAACGTGTAGAAACTTTGTTTTATAATAAAGTGGTATTTTTACAATTAAAAAACTGCAGACCACAAGTATTACCTGTACATTATTTATTAATAAAATAAAATGCTTATTGCTCAGTGACCATAAAAACACAAAAATAAATACAAACCCTTTAAAACACATACTTTTCTAAACTAATACATTTTTTATTATACAGACGCAAAATATTTACCAATAATGCCAGAAAAGAAAATACAATGCTTATCATAATCACAACTCACAATTCTAATAAAATGCTCATCATATGTTTATCAAGATGATACAAGGCTTACATGCTTAAAGGAATGCTCCACCAAAAAATGCTATTTTTACAAATTATTTACACCATGTTTGTAGTTATAATGGAAAATAAATTTTAATCTGATGTTTTCATGCTAAATGGAGAGAAAAAAAGTTTATAACGTATAGCATTTAATCACCATTGGCTTCTATTACAACACTGAACACTTTGAAAAACATCCATAGAAGGCAGAAATCTTGGCAAAAGAAATCAGTGGGAAAGGTAGAGCTTCAATGCAAAAGCACGGTATAATGGAAATGTGTTTTCTTGTTTATAATGTGGACTGATAATTCACAAAGTATCTATCGATATTTTAGCAAAGAAAACATGTTTTGCACGTTTTGAGCATAAGAAGGATTGAGGATAACTGACATGTGAATTATGTGACATGAGTAAGGAGAGTTTTATTTTTTGCTTTTTCCTTGGACATTTTGTACATTGTTTGACACTATACAGCATTTGATCACCACTGGAGTCTATTATAGCATAACATTTTGCTCTCCATTCTGAATTAAAACATGACATTAAAAATTTTTACAGGCTAAAGTTTGCTCTGAAGCTAACACGCCTACTGTTTACTAAGCAACAAGGACAAACTGTTTATTCTTTTCCTAATTCAAAATGGTAGCTGCTTTACTAAATGCAAGGTCACTTGCTGTCCACACTCAGACAAGGAGTGTACATTTTAGATAAAGACAAAATGAAAACATTTGAACTCATTAAAACAGTTTCTCTTTTAATGTCTGCCAAAGACATGCCTCTTTTTTTCTTCCACTCCAAGTTCAGCAGGACAGCATATACATCAGCTGCTCCTCTCCATGTATAGCATGAATCCTCTCATTTCCTTTTCTCACTTTATTATTACACTTTCTTTAATATAAAAGCAAATATTCCAGTATTACCTTAACTACCATAATACATCCATCCATTTTCCAACCCGCTGAATCCGAACACAGGGTCATGGGGGGTTTGCTGGAGCCAATCCCAGCCAACACAGGGCACAAGGCAGGAACCAATCCCCCACCGCAGGACACACACAAACACCACGCACACACTAGGGCCAATATAGAATCACCAATCCACCTAACCTGCATGTCTTTGGACTGTGGGAGGAAACCGGAGCGCCCGGAGGAAACCCATGCAGACATGGGGAGAACATGCAAACTCCACGCAGGGAGGACCCGGGAAGCGAACCCAGGTCCCCAGGTCACCCAACTGCGAGGCAGCAGCGCTACCCACTGCGCCACCATGCCGCCCTACCATAATACATTATTATTATATTATAATATATTAATATTAAAGATTAGAAAAGCAAATTCTGAAAAAAAATCAGCTTTTCTGATCACTTAGTTTCTCAATCATCAACTGAGTCATTTGGATTGAAAATGTGAAAAAGTGATCTAAATCAGCAGCTGAATGATGGAACAATCTCTAGGAAAAACATATCACTCTTCTCCTTTGGTTCACATAAAACAATATATTTAAAAAATATGGAAAATGATTAATTCTTCCCAAAATACAAGGCAACTCTTATACAGTACATGTCTTAAAACTAACAAAGAAACAGTCACTCCTCACACGTCGCAAATCACACCAACAACAGGTCAGTCACATTCTCACTATCCAACACCCTTCCTTTTTGATGTGAAGATTCCATGTGATCATCATTTAACTGTTCTCAGTCTCAGCTGTGCCTCACTAAATAGCTTATCTAAATAAAACCAGACAAAAGGACCTTATTTGCTGACATTTGTAAAAGTAAGTACACCTCATGAAAAGTTTCTTCATTTGAACTGTATCTTTAATTTTACATGTGGGGAGTACTTACTTTTTCACATGACTACTTATGTTTCTGGGATCCAAAATGCACAATCTGTGCCAATTAGGGATACTAAAACAGTAATCCATACATCATTACTAAAAAACAAAATAGATAATGCTTAGTGCTCCATTAGAAATGCACTTTGTTAATATTATGGCTGAGTAGAATAAAAAAAAGGGTCAAAAGATCCACAGATAAATGTTCACTTGCAAACCTAATGTCTATGAGCTTAGCCTTCAGCGACTATTGCAATGCAGCACAGATCTAATTAGTTCTTGTCAGGTAGGGTTTCAGCTTGCACGTTTTGCTCCTGTTTCACATCTTGCTGGGCAGCTACTGAATTCAACCAAACCAACCAGTTGCTACTGCCTGTCTATGTTCACCAAGTGCTTACCTTCTACCTAGTAGCAACTGTACTGTTACTTTTCTGCACGGTTACCCAGTTCACACCTGTGCCATGTCTGTGTCTGCTTTCTCCTGTTATTATGCACTTTGCACTCTTGTGGAGTAGGACAGAAAATGATTTAGAATTGTGGTTATGATTTATTTTTTATATTTCCTAGTAAAGGTTCTGCTTTCTACCTTGTTAATACATACATTTGTGCATTTACTGATTTTAACTTACCTGTGGTTTTCTATGCCATAAAAACTGATTCCTGTGGTGACTTCTGGTTTCGGGACCAAAACTTTTGCAACATCAACTGTTTTAGTGAAAAGAAACCATGAGTATAAGATTTGGAAATTTCTAGGTTTTCATGAGCCAGAGATGCTTGCAGAGATTCAGATGACAACTGAGTCATTGCTGTGTAAATATATGTAAAATAAAATGTTACTTCTGCCTATAATCCATTCAGACAGGCTTTTAAAAATACAGTCAAAGTTATTTGAATATTAAACTGCAGATATAATCTTAAAAACTAGCAAAAAAGAACAGAAAATGAAACAGAAAAGCCATCCTCCAAAGTAAATATCTCTTACAGGAGAAAGCTTAAAGCACAATCTCAGTGAATTTCTCAATTAATACTGCCTTTTTCTCATGCCATTTACATTATGTGTTTCCAGTAAGAGTGAGGAGCAGAGAATGCAAGGCCAACCCCTAGCTGACAAACACTACGAGTAATTCTATACATAATGTACCCTAAACTGGTAAAAACTACAATTAGAATGCTTATTTTTATTACCTTTAGTTATAACATTAACACCTTGGATTTCTATGGGAATATTAATTATATACTATGCTTCTTCGTAAACAATGTATGGTTTATTTTCCTAAACTTATTTAGATTTCCCTGTGCTTTATAAAATAATTTTATATATATAATTCTATATTATACACAAAATGTGAGAAAATAAGAAAAATAGTAACACTTGAAACTCACATCTATGATGATGTTCTGGTTGCTATATGTCACTAATGAATGATAGATATCCCATATTGCTTCTCATGTAAGGCACACCCCCTTTCAAAACCAGAAAATGAGAAAATGGTAAATACAGGGATTATGAGTAAATATACCAGTATACTGAGAACATTTTTTTTTTTTTTACTTTAGTGGAATCAGTTTCACTTCACAAGAACATGCGTGATCAATCGATCTTCCTTTCACCAACCCATGTGTGTAGAATCATTTTCCTCTTTCACAAGCCCACACAACCTTGTTTCCTGTATTTGTTTAGCTGCAGAAGCTCTTATGAGGGGTAACAATGATATACTGTGAAGGCAAAACCCAATTTTAACTGTAGAAATGAATGAATAAACGGTTTCTTAATTAGAAGCAATACAGCATATGTTTCATATCAAACATTATCAAGTTTGTATCCACAGATGAAACTGTAAGTATCCAGTAGCAGAGTTCTCGCAGTGTTAGATGGTTCAGCAAAAAAATCAGCAAGATTTTGCAATCCTTTATTTTTGTATAATGCTCTTCACAATCTACATGACCTGAGAGCTTACAACAATAATGCACTATTAATACATTATTAAATCACACATTCAGTTCATAAACACAAAACTTACATTGTTTGCAGTAAAACAGAATCTCAATGAATAAAAATAAATAAATTAACATCATAATTGAGAGTATGATTGTAACTGAGGGCATTATGTCTTGGTTGTCTGCATCTGGCACACTCATCCTGCCCTCAGACATCAATAATCATAAACAGAGATGGACCAGCAGGTCGACAAGGTTTAAAGTTGCAAAAAGTGTTTTATTGTAACCAAAACAAGAAATAAGGTGTCCACAGAGCATTGATAAATAAATGATTAGTGTACATGGAAAAATATAAATATGTTAAAAGTTATTCCCTTGATTGCCTTCTAATACTAAACATTTTCATTGAATTCAATGAAGTAAAAAAAAAAGCTAGTGATTCTCCAGTCCCCCCTTTGGAAACATTTTCTGGATTACAACCCAGAGCGTCACACACATTTTGGCCCCCTCCCAGGAGATAGGGTCAAATCCCCAGGCAACTTGCATTCGAGCAGTGTTGCTCTAAACCAGGGGTGGCAAACTTCAGTCCTGGAGTGCCGCAGTGGCTGCAGGTTTTCATTCTAACCATCGTCTTCATTAGTTTTTGCTGCTAATTAACTTATTTTGCATTAATTTTAATTAACTTGATTCAGGCCCCTTAGTTGTTTCTTTTTCTTTAATTAGCTGCCAAACAATAATGAGACACAAAACAAGGTGCCACATGACCAGCTCACCCGTGCCCATCACACAATATCTGAAAATAAAGAAAGGTGAAGGTCTCAGTAAGGTTGATTTCTCAGGTCCCCAAAACATTTTGACAATGTTCTTAGAAAAAACAGAAAATCAACAGTTATGGAAATGTCTGCTGTGTCAGAATGAGAGCAGCAACAAGCCATAGAATTAAATAGCGAGTTTAATTAACAGCAAGAATTGGCTTCTCATTAAGAAACTGGTTGGAGTAAATTTAGTTGAAGTTTGAAGCCCCAATTTAGCTGGTCAACTGTTGACTTGTTTCACATTTGATTTCTGTTTGGCTGTCATTAATGAAGAAAATAATTAATTCAGAGCACTGAATCCTTAAAAACAGGGCTATTAAAATGAAGGGAAAAAGAAGTTAATTAGCAGTGAAAACTGGTCACTGATTAGGAAAAGGGTTAGAATGAAAACCTGCAGCCACTGCAGCACTCCAGGACTGGACTTTGCCACCCTTGCTCTAAACTCTGCACACAGCAGCGACTTCACCTGGTTTTGCACACATTTCCACTGTCTTCATTTCCCTCTGGACTGTTCTTTACTATCACCAACTTTACCTTACCTTCATTCTGGACCTGCTCTCACCTCACTCTCCTTCTCTCTGTTTCGATACAGATTTTCTTATGGTTCTGATTCTTACTTAGGCCCTCTCTCTGTTTTTTAAATTGAGTGCCAACAACCTAAGCTGACCCTCTGCACTCACCCAGCCACTAAACAGTAATCACTTCATTAAGGCGAATGCACATGCCTGCTGACACCGATTAACCCTCAAGCTATGTAGAAATTATAAAACTAAATAAATTAAACCCACTAAAAACATCATATTAGACAAACCCAACGAAAGGGCCATTTGAAAATGGGAGGTAAATAGAAATAATATATATATAATAAATAATAATATATGCCCCTATTGGGCATTCTTTAACAAGATAAGAACATGTTGGAAAGTGTAATAACAAGTAGACTGAATTCTTGTATTATTAAATCCCAAGGCTTCCAGTATCTCTGGTGTCACTATCTATGAACAGGAGTAATTATCTTGGCAAAGTAGCAGTGGCACACAGTAGGATACTAAGAAATGGAACAGAGAAGTGTCATTAACACTTTGTGACCACCAAAACTTTACATTTGAGGAAATAACTACGTTGTAATAAACTGATTTGCAATTTAAACTGCTAATCAGCAGTTCTAATAAAAATACACTGAACTAAAGCCTTAATTTAAATCTGGAACCATATGCAAAGATAAATCAATTCAAAGCTTTGAGGTGCAGTAGCTAAAGGTTCATCTCTCTTAAAACCTCAACCAAATTAGCATCCTGAGATTGTAATGTGCACTCTTTTTTGCACTAATATGTTCAGTTAAGTATTTAGGACCCATACCATTTACATTTTAAGCCAAAAACATCCTTAGAGGAAGGATTTTGAAATCATCCAAAATTTAACCTGAAGCTAATATAAAGACCAGAGAAAAGGAGTCATCATTTTCAATACATTTTTGCCATTAATGGAGTAAATTTAACCTGCCCATCCTTTATTTTCATGCATTTTGGCATGATCATAATTTATTTTATAACAACACAAGATTTTAGATATATGAACTGAAAACTGGAAGTGTGTTGACTTATGCACATAAGTAGTTATTATTGTACACTGTTAGATTTTACTTTCATATTAAATGGTAACTGGTTTAAATTTCATATCTTTGGAATCTTTTAAAGCATTTCTGTTTTCCAAATGACATTAACTGTATTTATAGGTTTCACTATTTCAGCCAAGTACTGTTTGTTCTTGTTTAGTCCCAACGACTGCAATTCTGCTGGCTAAATTAGACTAAATTTCCACAGACATACAGACAGACATTGTCCTGCATGGGCATCTAGGGATCTACTTCTGGTCTCTACTAAGGTATGCAATACCACCCTGGGGTAAAAGGGGGTGCAGTTGCTATCTGTGGCATCTCTTTTTGTTTCTACAGTTCAGAGAAACCATCCTATGAGGCGGGACATTCCCAGAGGAGAGCATCTCACATGTGGTAACTCCCTGTGATTGATCCGTTCAGATGAGCCCCTTTATCCACAGTGTATAGTTGGCTAAGGAGGCATACAAGAAGCCTGTTTTCTGTTCTGTTTTTTGAACAATAGCATTAAATGAGGTGGCTGGTTGGGAGTACAGTCACCTTTCCAATCATCACCATATGTCATTTTTTTTTTCTTCAAATTTTTCAAGAAACTTTTTGTTGAAAATTTGAACTACCAAGACAACAATACACCAAATACCAGTTTTTGTTCAATAAATTCGAAACAAATTTACTAGTTGAATTTTGATTATTTTCAGGAAAGTAATTATAATTGTATACTAACCCTCACTTATTCTGTTTTTTTTCTCGGTACTCAAATGTGGCACTTGGTGCCATGGCCCACCTGCCAAGTTGTTATGCCTGCCTAAGGAAAAGTCATCCCAGATGGAGGATCGCAGGAATCGTGGGAGAGAGGGGTCCTTTCATCGGATTGGCTGGCCCAGCACTGTTTCAGCTGTGGAATGGCCAAATGGGGGAGGCAGCTTGAAAGATGAGGTCTCCAGGACTCTATACAAATACAAATCTTATTATGGGATATATCATCTACTGTTAAATTCTGCTCTGTACTTCTAAAATTTATATATATATATATTTTTTTTATTTCTTACTATATTGAGAAATTGTTCTGTGTACTGTACTGTATTGTATTGACCCCCTTCTTTTGACACCCACTGCACGCCCAATCTACCTGGAAAGGGGTCTCTCTTTGAACTGCCTTTCCCAAGGTTTCTTCCATTTTTCCCTACTAGGTTTTTTTGGGAGTTTTTCCTTGTCTTCTTAGAGAGTCAAGGCTGGGGGGCTGTCAAGAGGCAGGGCCTGTTAAAGCCCATTGCGGCACTTCCTGTGTGATTTTGGGCTATACAAAAATAAACTGTATTGTATTGTACTTATGCAAAAAAATGCATCATTAATTAAAACAAAACATCTATTAAGCACTTTTTTTCAGTTATTTTCTTGACCGATTGTTAGCTGCTTGCTCAGTATCATTTCATCTTTTCCAATTTTACACATATAATAATTATTTCAATTTTAGGGGCACAAATCCAGATGAGGTAACTCAAAAAAGAGGATTTGAAAATAAAATCAAAGTAAATGTGAATATTTTGGAATATGAATATAAACTGAAAATCATAGTTGCGTTTATTCATTTAATCTTTTAAATATTAAAATTTCCTTATGCACACTTTGAATAAAAGTGTTTAAAAGCATACATGATTTTCCAGAAATTAAATTAAGTACATAATGTGAATTTGTATGATATTACAGAAATTCAGTATATGTTTTATGTATGCAATATATAAATACATTATCTCCAAAGGTTGCCTTCATGTGCCCAGGTGCCCTTATATAGTACATCTACTCTCATTACTTTAAAGACCAACCACACTTGACAGCTTTCTGTAATTCATGTTCTCTAAAATCTGTTCCAGATGGGGACCTATTCTACCCTTTGCCAATTTGGCTGTTGTACATTTAGTACCAATACTGTGTAAGCCCATATCAGTAGGATCTATCATTATTTATAACAATCAGCACTTAAATCCATTGCTGCAGCATACTGTATGTGTACAATTTCCAAATAAAGAATATTGTTAAGAGAAATTTATTGCACAAGGTATTATGTATGACAGTTATACTATATAATCTGTTTAAAGGAATATGGCTGGTAATGACATCTGTCTTTTATTTGTGTGCTTTATTTGTGTATGTGATGGCAGATGATGAGTTTTCAATCATTCGCATTCTTATTTCTGTGGTTTACATGGGTAGCTGGTTTGAATACATTGTAACATCTAGGTCCATCGTAATGCACTTCTAATTATTGCTGTAATTTACAACATAGCACAAACAGGCGTATTATATCACTTTTTCTGTTGTCTCCTGTAGACTTCTGTTCTGATAATCCAAGTGTCTCTAACACTTTTGCTATTTGTTTTCCTGGCTGTCTCATTATATTGTTCTCAGGTTTCGTTGTCAGAATAGTCATGTTACTTCAGAATTTTTGTTTAAAGACTAATCTCTGTTTCCTATAACAGATGATACACAGAAGAATGCAGACATTTTAAGTCACACAGACAAAAATATATGAAACTATAAAAATATATTTCACATTGATATACTGTATTCTCAAAATCCGCTGTATAGAAAATTAGCTGATAATGGAACATACAGTGCAGTTATGCTGTTTAAATCTTTTAGCAGTAGATTTTTCTTCTAGCAAAAATGTAACTATATGCAGCAAATTAACCTTCCACAGTAAGTCTGCGTATATTGGTATAATATATATATATATATATATATAGACAGTATATATATACATTATATATTCTTTCTGCTTACAAAACTCCAATAAACTGATGCAAGTACAATTGCTTTTATCAAAACTTTAATTATAGCCTATCATTTGTTACTTCTAATCTCCAAATTTCTCAGCAATTTAAAATAAAGGCCCTTGATGTGAATGAAATTGCTTTTAGGTGTACAAGTAATAAGTGTGTGGTTTCATTTTAGGACAGCTGGGCTAAGAGATAGCATAAATGTGGTAATGCCTGTGAGAGTTTAAGTGGTCTTCAAATATTCTCAGGCTGCTTTTGAGCAGAAGCACTGGTTTGATATTCTGGAAAGACAACTTTATATACAGTGCCTATAAAATGGATTCAAACCCTGGTAATGTTGCACATTTTATTGTTTTACAACATTTAATCACAGCAGATCAGAAGAGATAAACCAAAATAAAAATTGCTAGAGAAGCCAAAACAAGCAGCAAGCACTCTGTTCAGTACTACTACAGTAAAAAGACGATAAAAGAGGATTTAAGAAACCTTAGGGACACAAATTTAGAAATCATTGAAAATTAGAAGTAAATAGCAAATGAACTGAACAAATATTTCACCCAAATATTCATAAAGGAAGAAACAACTTGAATGTCTCATGCAGAAGTAAAAACAAACTCTGAGTTCATAGATCATAAAATAGAGTCAGATATACTTCAAGTCCTCAATACTTTGAAGGCCAATAAAACCCCGGGACCAGATGAGATCTTATCAATTGCACTGAAAGAAGTGAAAGACGTAATATTTAAAGCCTTCTTAAGTATATTTCAGTAGTCACTTCAGAAAGGAGAAGTACCTGAGGACTGGAACATTGCAAATGTGAATCCAATCTTCAAGAAAGACAAAACAGATCCTACTAATTACAGACCAATTAGTCTTACTTCTGTGCCATGCAAAATATAGAAACTATAATAACAAACTAAATTACAAAATCACCTAAAAGAAAATAATATTTTAAATAGCAGCCAGCATGGGTTTATGAGAGGAAGGTCCTGCCAAACCAATCTTTTAGATTTTTTTGAAGCAACCGTAATAGTCGACAAAAACAAAGCATACATCATCATTTCCTTAGACTTCCAGTAAGCATCTGATATAGTCCCACACCAAAGTTTAATTCAGAAACTAGAAGCTGTAGGCATCAGCGGTAACCTACAAAACTGGATTTCTAGTTGGTTAACTGACAGGAGACAAAAAGTACAGATAAGGGTAGAATGCTCACATGGAGCGAGGTCATTGTTATAAATATGCACTGTGTCATAATTGAATTGCAGGGTTTTATTATGCAGCCATGTGCTGTAGATCTGTATTTGTGAGATGAGTTTGCTTTGGCCTGAGGAGTGTGGAGCAACAAAATAAAAAATAAAAAGGAGTTTTGGTGTTGCACTTAACAGCTGTCAGCATCTCTCTCTCTGGCATAACAGTCATTAATGGAGTCCCTCAAGGGTCTGTCCTTGGAGCATTACTTTTTCTGATTTATATTAATGACATTGATTCTGGTACAGTAAGTAAACTTGTCAAGTTTGCAGATGAAACTAAAATTGGAGGGATGGCAGACAACTGAGGAAGCAGAAAAATGAATTCAAAATGACAAAAAAATGCAGTTTATTGTAGACAATTGTAAAGTGGTACATATGGCCATAAGGAACATCAATTATAAACACAAGATGGGAGACACTGTCATACAGGAAGCAACCTCTGAAAAGGATTTAGGGGTTTATGGTGCTGTATCATTTTCATCAACTAAGCAATGCAAACAAAATGTTAGGTTATATGGTAAAAACTGTTGAATTTAAGTCAAGGGATGTTACACTCAAAAAAATATAATGCACTCATAAGACTGCATCTAGAGTACTTTTTGCAGTTCAGCAGCCTCATGTATAAACGGTGCGTGCAATTAAAAATGTACACAATGTATAAAAATGAAACTTTGCGTAAAGCCACTCACATTTTCATGGCAGCCTCACACTTTGTGTGCGCACTATTCTGCTTGGTTTTGCAAAGTGGTGGAACCCAGCATCAAAGCAGTGCTACTGTTTCTGTATTTTTCTCTTCTGTTTCATATTTGCATTCCATGACATGGGATTTATAAAATACATTGAAGTTAATTATATATCGTTTACAAATGAATTCACTTAATTGTAATCATTCTGCAACGATATAATGGTGCACAGAATGACCAAACTATCCCAACTACCACAGTTGCTTTAGCGTTGTTAGAAGACATTGTAAATGGAAGAATTAGAAGAGAGTGTGTATTTATAGCTGATGATGACTGGCTTCTAAGTTGATTACGATTTACAAATGCTTTCCTCTTGGAGCTGTGTGCACAACTGGTGCCAGCTTTGCAAAGGCCGACTTTAAGGAATTGTGCTCTACCTGTTCCTTTGCAAGTTCTGTCCACTCTCGGGTTTTTAGCCACAGGAGATTTTCAATGTGAACTTGCTGATAATTCAGGTATTTCACCCTCATCACTGAGTCACACCATGCCAGCCGTGTAGGATGGTATTATCCACTTGTCATCCAGATATCTAAGATTTCCTTACACTGTGGTTGAACTGGGAAACATCAAGTCACAATTCGCAGCAATGTCCGGTTTTCCAAATGTAATCGGAGCAGTCAGCTGCACGTATATTGCTATTGCAAAGACGCTGGACAAGTTACATCAGCCAGGGATGAATCACCAAAAGAGCTGGCATTGCATCATTTATAGCAGGAGAGCCTATAAAAACAGCTACTCTGCACTGTCACATTTTCTTTTTTCCAAATACTGTGGCAAAAGGCAAGCAGTCCTTTTAAGGATAGCAAGTTACCTCAAAGAGCCAGGTAAAGAGCAAAAAATCTATCTGTTGTGGCACCCAGCACCAACATACACTATAAAGGCACCTTCAGAGAATGAATTCGATTATATAAATACAAAAAATTTCCACTCTATTAATGTGCTCCTCTATAGTCAACAGAAAGTATGTCGCATTGTGCAAGCATGTAGCGTGCTGCATAATGTGGCACACAATAATGGGTTGCCCGTACCTGAAGAGATGAAGTATGACGAGCCTGACCCTGACCCATCAAATGATCAGCCAAACTGGGCAACGCTAAAATATATGAATGTAATTAGTGCAGCATTTCTTTTTTTGACCAATTCATTTAATTTGTGGTCAGTAACACATAGTGCAGCCATTATATTTCTTAGTTCATTGCATCCACTATTGCATTTTGTGACCCCAGAACAGCGGCTTTCAGGACACAGCCAGATGGTTGCCCAGTGTTTTCTGAGGCAGAGGTGTGTGTGTAGTCAGCGCCCGAAGATGTGCTGAGCACAGCAGCATCATCACTGTGTAGATTTGTGTCTTTGGCATGAGAGTCAGCATTTGTAATATTGTCTGATATAGAATAAACAGATGGATGGGCTGTGACTCACCTTTTCACGACGACTTTGATATCTGACCACTTTTTTATTTCAGGTACTTTGCAACTTTCTGAACTTGAACTTTAAAGTGTCTTCACCACTCTGTATCACTTAATCATCTTCATTTTCCACTTCGCATTCGCAGAAATTCTTTTTTGCCCATAATCTTTTGCCACGGTCTTTTAACAAAACACTGAATGGATGGGGCTATTTGTATTGATTTGCATATTCAAATATGCAAATTTCTGGAAGGAGGCGGGGTGGGGCCATAGGCATGTGTATATGCGTTAAATTTCACATTCATTGGGATTTATAAAGGGGAAGTGTGTGGAACATGGCATATGCAGAGTTTTATGCATAATTTGTCCATACGCCATGTTTTAGTGTGAATTCTACGTATGACATTATACATGAGGCACCTGAATCTGTGCAGTGTGAGTGTGTGTCGGTCTTTTCATCTCAGTGCTCATTATATTATTATTCTTAATGTTTTTGCAAATTGGTGACAATTATGTGCAGCTTAGCGCTATATCCTACCTTGTGTTTTCCTCCTTCTTCTTCTCATATTAGTTTGAATATTATTATCTTTGTGGTAAAGTAATAGCATTATTACCAGAAAATTACAAAAGTCATGAGTGCCAATGTGCAACAAGGGGTGCCATTAAATCTTGACATCATGCTTTCTCAAATATGGCCTCCTCCTCCCTGCTCGGAGTGGGAGTAGGACGCTTTGCAACTACTTCTCAGGTTCCACTCCAGGTAGGGCAAATTCTCATCCTAGATTTTTACTGCAATTCCTTAAAAAATTCTTAGACACTTGATAAATATGGGCAAGGAACTCTGACTTGGTCACTCCAGGATGTTATTTTTGTTTTTAAGCCATTCCCATGTAGCTTTGGCTTTATGTTTGTGGTGGTGGTTGTCTTATTGGAAAAGAAATCTCTTAAGGTGCTTGTTTCTTGCAGACTTCATCAGATTTTTCTCCAGGATTTCCCTGTAGTTTGATGCATTTATTTTACCCTATACCCTCCCAATCCTTCCTGTGCCTGCTACAGTGAAGCAGCCCCACTGTATGATGCTGCCATCACCATGCTTCACTGTGTGGATGACATGTTTTTGATAACTGGAAATTGTTTAAACATGTTTAGTCTGATGGACAATAATTCAATTTTGGTGTCATCAAACCACAGATTCTCTTTCCAGCTGACAGTTTTCCAAGATGTCACCACATGTTTTTTAGCCATGTCTTTTTCTTTGCGACTCTTTCATAAAGCTGTGTCCTGGAAAAGCACCAGGGCATCAGTTGTATGCACAATTTCCCCAGTCTCTTAATAGCCTACTTCATTAGTCTTCTTTTTGCAAGATGACTTAGTTTTTGTGGATGGCCTGCTCTAGGCAGATTTATACCTGTGCCATACTCTCTTCATTTCGTAATGATTGATTTAATTGGACTCCAAGGGTTATTCAGTGACTTGTACATTTTCTGCATCTATCCCCTCATTTGGTGCTTTTAAATCACCTTCTCAGGGAGTTGCCGGGAGTGTTGTTTTGTCTTCTTTATGAAGGTTAGGGCCACAATACTGACTCACCACAAGTTGGACCTTCCAAAAATGTGCATTTATACTACAATAAACTGAAACCCCAGATAAGTGACTTACATTAAACTAATGATGTGACTACTGGAACCAATTGGCTACACCAGTGATGATTTAGGAGTACCATATTAAAAGTGATGATGTGATGATTTATTTTGTGCCTAATACTTGCAATTAATTTACACCATTTTGCATGGATCTGCGCCTTATATTATATATTATATTATATATTATATAAAGTTATTGTCTGTTTTTACCTGCATTATTATCAATCTTTAATTTAATATTGTTTTTTGTATCAGTAAGGTGCTGCTGGAGTATGTGAATTTCCCCTTGGGATTAATAAAGTATCTATCTATCTATCTATCTATCTATCTATCTATCTATCTATCTATCTATCTATCTATCTATCTATCTATCTATCTATCTATCTATCTGCCTGTATTTATCAAATGTTTTAGAATCACTCGTGAAACTGCACAAAAAGTCACATTAGGATATGAATTTGTCCTACCTCAGAGTAGGATATAAGAAATATGTATGATGTGCTGCAGTGCTAGTCCCAGCTAGAAGTAGGAGGCCACATCTGAGAGTGAATGACGTTCTTGATTTTACAACACCCTGAGGCATACAATGACGTTTTGCAGTTGTCTGATACTTACACTGAGGCCTCAGCACAAAGAAGAGGAAAGCTTCTGTTTGGGTAAAGGAGCAAAGCTTACCTAGCTCCAGGGACTTGGGTTTGAGTTTCATAAACTGTTACAGATTTGCTGATTAAGTGTTTACCATCAATTTTACAGCAAAACAAGCCAATGTCAGAAGAACTCAGGTGTGATAATTCAAATATTCCATATGAGTGTGTTACATACATCTGTATATGTGTGTAAGTAGACAGACAGACCAGCCAAGTACTGTTTGTTCTTGTTTAGTCCCAATGGCTGCAATTCTGCTTGCTAAATTAGACTAAATTTCGACAGACAGACAGACAGACAGAAATTCTCAGGGAGGCACTTGATAACTCAAAGGAAAAAATGTGAAAAAAGCCTTTTCTTTTATTTCAGGCTTCAGCAACCTTGAGAGAAGTGACATTGTGCTTTGAACACTCAGTTCACACAGAATTACTTTCTCTCTTCCCTTCCACATCGGCTGCTCAGCCTGACTCAGCCCAATAAACCTTGAAAAGGAAATTTTCCACAGACTCGCCTTCTTCGACTGCAGCCTCCGGACAAACTAGCCGAGGTTGAACTACAAGCATTTCAAAGAGAAGAAAAAGAAATTGTTTCTGTTTTTGTGTTAGTGCTTCTTATAGAAAACAAAGTCTCTGTTATAATGATGAAGCATCACTGGATGCATTAGCTGTCGGACCTGCTGGTTGTTGCTGCTAATTGGTTGTTGGAAAAAAAGTTATTGGGACTAGTTATAATTGTGTTACTCAAATCAAATGGTAGATTATGCACTGTGGTTAATGCTGTTGCTTGAAGGCTCCAAGAATCTGGGTTTAATATCTATCATACCACGTGCAGAGTTTGCATGTTCTCTCATTGTGCAAATGGGTTTCCACAGGTAGGTGTACTTAAGGTTAATTGGTGACTGTAATTTGTCCCTCTACACTGTCTACAGTATGGGTAAGTGTGGATGATTGCTTAAGTGTGATGAATTTTACTCTTTAGTAGGTTTCTGCTTTGCACCAGAGGCTTTTGATCCTCATTAACTTGAAATTGAATGATCGGTTTCAGAAATGCCAAAGATGCTTATTTCATTGCAGATTGATACATATTTATGTGAGGGTTCAGAAAGTGTTTACTACCCTTGTTACATTCACAAGTTTAACTACATTTAACCTGAATTATTTTTGTATGTTTAAAAAAACATACTTTACATAATGCTTAAGTATAAGACTTCATCTTATGGCACAGGGAGAACCACATGACACTCAACATCACCAAGGCAAAAGAGCTAGTGCTAAGGAGCCTCTGAGAACAGTCACTATTCAGGGGGAGGACATGGAAGTGGTGCTGAGCTACAAGTATCTGGTGATTCACATAAACAACAAACTAGACTGGTCTGACAACACAGTGGCACTTTAAAAGAAGGGCCAGAGCAGAGTATTGATTGACTATTGATGTGCCCAGTAAGCTGCTGAAAATGTTCTACCAGTCCATAATAATCAGTGAGGTGTTCTACGCTGCAGTCTCCTGGGAAAGCAGCCTGAGCACAAAAGAAGCACAATGTCTGAACAAACTTATCAGAAAAGCCTGCTAATTGGTGAACCCTGGACACATTGGAAGCTATTGTGGAAAAGAGGATGGTGGCAAAATTGGATGCCATCATGAAAAATTCCCTCCAGGAGGTGCACTTGCGTAGAACGTTTAGCCACAGGCTCATTTCACCACGGTGTGCTAAGAAGCCCACTGCTGTAATTGGGCAAATGAACGCTTCCTCCTTACTCTTCAAGTACGTTTTGAAATTTCTGCACAATATACATTTATTTGTTTACTTAATGATTGATTAACTGCATTATTTATTCTGCGAGCCAGTTTCCTTGTTTTTTTTGTGTTTCTGCTGCCATATGCAAGTGCATTTCCCCTTGGGATTAATAAACTTAATCTAATTATATAAGAAAAGCATATAAAAATGAAAAATTCTGCTTTACATAGTATTCACCTCTCACTAGTCCTTAGTCATATTTGGCCAGAGGTGGCATAAGCGTAGATAAAGGACAGGTTGACAGAGTCTGTAATAGTTAAGTCCACCCTGGTAACTCCAAATACCAGTACGGGTACATGTCTACAAGGGGCAATAGGCTACATATTCTTGTATTTTCTTTAATATTCAGCCCTTTTTTTCCTTGAGAGTGCAGGTGCAGGTACCACAAGGGAAATCTAAAAGAATGACTTGCTGATTCTAGAAGTACTCTTGGCATGGGATAGTGCAACCAAATTCGGCTTGAGAGAAGAACAGAAATTAGAAGGTGAGTGGGAAGAAATATCGTGGTGTCTGAGGCACTGACTGGTTTAGATGATAGACAAGTGGGTGAGTTATCCCACCTCATTAACAGCGCTCGTGTTTTGTTAATTCCTGTATGGCAGATGCAGTTTGAATTCCTTTTTACTTTTTTAACTTTCTTGTTACTTTTTCTTCTCCCTTTATTCATCTCACCATTCCATGTTTTTGTGTAATTAAGGTTTTGATTGTTGTCCTTTTTGTTTTATATAGATATTTGTATATACCCATATACACACGCACCTGCAGTATATTATATATATATATATATATATATATATATATATATAATGTGACGAACGGCTGGGTTCCATGCCTGGCCGGGACGCCCCTGCTGTATATGTTCCGGGGGAGCAGCCATGGACAGCTCAACACCTCCCCCGAGGCGCTTGGTGGCAGCCTCCCTGGCCGACGCTGATTCCCCAACCTCCCGCAGGGCTCCATGGGAGATGGAGTCTTCCACAGCTTGGTTGGGGCCCGGGGTGGCCACTAGGGGGGGCTGTCTCCTTCCAACGGCCCGGCTGGATGAATCTACAGCCCCACCCGGAAGTGCTATTAGGACCAGGTGGTCAAGCACCTGGAACACTTCCGGGTGGGTTATAAAAAGGGCCAGACACCACCACTTGAGAGCCAGAATCGGGAGGAAGAGGACGAGGTTGCCTGGGAGGAGTGATGGTGCCAGAGGAAGGATTGCTGTATTGGTTTGCCTATTTAAGTGCTTTTGGGACTGTGTTGGGCCTGTGGGACACGGGAAAGACGTGCCCCACGGTTGAAGAGAAAATAAAAATCTGTGTTGTTGTTACACGTGCCTCTGCATAGTGTGTGCCGGGTTGGGCGCTATATAGCGCCTTTCACAATACACACACACATACATATATATATATATATACACACATGCACATACATACTATACATGCAAACATATAAACATTGGTAAATACATCAGAGGGAGAAGATTTAATCAGGTCTGTTTATTGATTTTTGTTCACCTCTATATTTTTATCAGTTCAGTTCATTTTTTTATAAGGCAATTTCACAGTAATTTGCCTTTTGCACTTGCATTGTATCCTGTGTTTCAGCTCTTCTCCTGCTGAAAGCCTCTTCTACAAGGCCCCCTCCAGCACAGCATGTCTGTAAGTGCACCTTGTCAGTGGTGCTGGAACATTAATAACAATGCATTCTCTGCTCAGGGGCTCCATTTAGCCTGTTCATTTGAAGACATTGATCTGTTGTTTATGTCTTCCATTTTCTCCAGAGCTTTTACTGTCTATACATTCAAATTATTCTAGCCCTTCATTTGAGTTACTGATGAATAGCATAACAGGGTCTGAAGCTTGCTTGTGCATAATGGCTGTGCTGAAGTCAGGCTATTTGTGGGTAAAGAATTAATCTTCCAAGATTTGTGTGTCATATGTCAATTTTAAAACTTAGCCCTTTTTTAAAATTCCCATATAAGCCAATAACTGTGTTTTTCCCTTATTTTTTTTTCCTGTATTTAAATAATTTAATACATTTCTCTCATTTTGTCATGTTCAAATATTTTGATATTTTCAGCATTCAGTTTGTTTTCTGATTTCATTTTCGTCAAGAGCACAACAGCTACGGAAAGCCTCATTAAAATATCAGTCAACTGCCAGGGAGCGGAGACTGAGTTGAAGAGGTGTACTGGGATTGCTTAGAAAACAACATTTTAATTGGCTGAGATGTTAAAATATTATATATCAGCTTAGAAGCCATGGTACCAGTGTATGATTATGACAAGAATGTATTACCTTTTTTCTTCTTAGGTTCATATATTATTGACCCACAATCACACAGACCAGACAAGCAGTGGCAGCTTCATTTTTAATGCCAAAATGCACCCTAAGCTGTAAAGAAATTTGCAAATGGCTTATCCAAATTCAGACACACATGAAATCTAAAACATTTCTTACAGAAATGTTCCAAAGTCCACTACTGTAGATACTAGTTAAAAATAAATAACTACAACAGCTGCAACATTGAAAACTCAATGCAAAGAAAGCAAAAAAGCTAATTGATTAATGTACCTCATTTACAGAAGTGCTGTTATGTTTATGCCACCCCTTAGGTTTGTTTAAATTCCTTTTTTATGTCTTTTTTGTTTATGTTTATCCATTAAATACTATATTTAATGTTATTTATGTTTATTTGTATAAGTGTGTCTCAATTGTTATCACTATTTAGTTTCTATGTGTGAGAGTATGTTCTGTATTATTCCTTGTGTTTTGTTGGTGGTTCCCCAAGAGGCGGAGCCACCTGTCAATCTCAGTGTAAGGACTGCTTTCAGGGATGTGCAGTCCCTCTGTTATACATTGGTGACTGATGAGTTCTCCTCGTAATGTTTGGTGTTATTCTTTGGATTTACTGGAGTTTTGAAATTCATACCACTCTGTTTTTATTTATAATTTCTTGAACGTGTACTGTTTTTCTTAGGATTGCCTTTATTAAAAGATTTCCCATTTCTTTTGTAGTATTTTTGTGTATATTTTGAGAAATTTCAGAACATATTTTTGAAGTTTAAGAATTATGTGAATTTTAGTTTGGTGCAGGCCCAAGCCAGACAATTTAGTAGAAGCTAGGCTGCCTTTTGATTCACCACCTCTGGGCAAGCTAATGAGATTCAGGCCTTAAACCTACTTGGCTATGTTGGATGTGTGTCATAACAATCACTCACAGAAGAGAGGATGGACTTTGATGAAAACAGCCGCAGATTATGCAATTCCCTTTTACAATATTGATGGAGCAAAATACTGGGAGGCCATGGGAAATTAACATATAATGTCCATTACTGTAATGGGTTGCCTTTGAGTGTTTTTCAAGGGACAGACAAAAAAAATTAAATTCAGGAATTGTGTTAAACAAAGGACATTCTCTCTGAAACAATACAGGTCTGAGTTTATTGTGGGAAGTTTTTTTATAGTTTCACTGTAGTTATTTTTATGATTATTAGTTATGGTTCAAAATGAAAAAAGTTCCGATTTGTTTTATTTCAGTTTTGGATTTATTATTGTCCTTTTTCAGATTGTTAATCCTATTCATGAATGTGACTGTTTTGTTGATAGCATCAGCGGCATTGTTATACCACTATAGCCTAAACCTTGATTGCAGCATGGTGTGTACCACTTTGGTTTGATTTTTGAAAAAAAAATAAGATTATGTTCATGCAGCAGCTTAGTTCCCAGTTTTTCACTCATACGTGACTTAGATCTAATCCCTTTGTATGATCATCAAAAATTACAAAGAAGTACGATTTTTCAGACAAAAACTACTTTAACATCCACTCTTTTGAACATTAAATGTACACATCTCAACCGCAGCAGTCCACTCTCCTCTGTCCACAGATTTCCATGTACAAACAGGCCAGTGATAATCTCACTCACTCAAAGCAACAGCTACAATTTTCCATTTTCTATTTCACATGTCCTATATTGACACCATAAGAAGTAACACAGCAACCAGCATCTACAGTATCTATTAGGTTACTCTCTATCTGCCTAACAGAAATATTTTTATTCATCTTGTGCATGTGGGGTACATTCAAAACAGATATATGTACACACTCATATCAGATTTGAATTACTTTCAAAATAAATAAGACAAACAGTCAAACATAAAATATCACAAGGCAAAAATCAGAATAGAGTCATTTTAGCCATAGTTTTAACTTAACCTCAAAAGACATACACTTCTTCAGTAAAAAGCTTTTATTATGTCGATAACAGCATCTAAAAATGTTCTAAAAATACTAAATACGGAAATGTTAAATTGTGGTGGTACAGTAGTTTGAATGGATAATAATTTTAATGTGACATTATTATTCATCACTATTTACTACCTGAATGCAAAATGTGGGGGTTCCCCCAAAAGCCTCAAAATTGTGGGAGTTCTTGAAAATAAATTTTAAAATATGTTATGATCGCAAAAATTACTTAGTGCTCATTACTGGGTCTTAGAGAAAATATGTTCAAACAGAAATTCAAATGAAGATCAATGTTAGGAGGTTTCTTTTTATTTTAGCCTGCTTTACCCTCAAAATAACATGCTTTTGCTGTTCATGCTCTGACCTAAATATAGCTGCATGCTAGTCTGTGGCAAGGTGGCATTAATTTTGTTTATCCTAACTCTGCAGTAAATTAAGAAAGGAACAACAAAGTTCTTTGCTTGTAAATTTTGGATTTACTTTTAAAAAAATAGGATCAATTAATGAAAGAAAGAAATTTCAAGTATATTTTGAAGTTGCAGATTTATTGTGTGTTTGCAGCTTCCACGCAGAAATGTGTATGTGTTATGAAAAGTGGCTAGTCAGTAGTACAAGGTAACCTTTCTTTTTTATTTGCATATTCCATACCTGTGTAGATTGTGGTTAGTAAATTTAAATATTGATATCCTGAGTGATAGCATTCTGTAAAAAGTAGCTATGTATTTCACACTACAAGAGTAAAATACAATTTAAAGTTTTACCAGCTAAGCTAATCCTGTAAAGATACAAACCCTAATTATAGAAAATGTACAAAGCTTTTGAAATGTATCTTTTTTTATTGTTGTAACAGTGTAAATGCAAACCACATTACATCAGATTATTTTCGCTTTTCCTTTTGATATTGAAAAACACAGCCCCAAATATAGCAAAAGATGAGACTTAAAAAAAAAACAGTTCCTCACATGGTCTTTTGAAAGCTCCTTGTTGTGCATAGCTGCCACAGTACTGGAGAAGATTTTCTGTAAAAACACTAATGTATAGTAAAGCAAGCAGGATTCAGTCAACCAAGAATAATGTAGCTTATGTGATTTAAAAGGCCCCCCTTCAAGTTCTGCGACATTGGTGTATTAAACCAGTATTAATGTGGATGAAAGATAGAGGTGTGCATTTAAATACCTGCATTAACACAAAGAATTTGAAAATGTAAAAAATAAATTATAACAAATAACCACTATAATCTACCCAAGCAAGCAGAAAACTCTCTTGAAACATATTGATTCGGAAAGAATCTGATGATCCCACATTTAAAGTACCTTCTTTTCAGGTCTTTAAGCCAAATAATACGAGAATTTTCATAGAGCATATAGATGTTTCATTGAATTTAAACTGCCAATTCAATTTCCACCTGTTGTCTAGGTTTAAATTTACAGGCTCTTAGACCCTTCTTAACTAACATTTCTTCTGATCACAGTCCCCAGAATTTCAGAGGTTTCATGTAGTATGTTTTCCTTCAAATCCACTCCCATTTTTTTTAACATACAGTTTTTGTGATAGCTGATCAAGTAAATCTATCGTCAATATTTCCGGAATTATAACAAATAACAATAGACTCATGGGGGGTATTTTTCGTACGTGGATTACGCGTTTAGCTGGATGTAATTGTTGATGATTTGGCCTGATCCTGGATCTGTCGGTTTTTCGAAACTCTTGCTGGATGTGTTGTCATAGCAACACATCCAAATCCTCAAACCTTCTCGGAGCAGGTTTGTTCTATGTAAGCAAGGATTAGCTCACACACTTAATCAGTGTCAGTGCATGGAATTTATTCAGTCATGGCTTCACCGTTCATGAATGAGCAAGCAATTGATATCGGTGTACAAATTATAAGAAGAGAATTTCATATAGAGAGGGTTTTGCGCGATCTGCAAGATCCTTTATTGATCCCGGAGGAAATTCTTTTCGAAAGATACCGCTTTAGCCGAGGGGGAATATTGTACCTCAAAGATTTACTAGCACCTTATATTCGAAGTCAAACTAGGCGAAGTCAGGCTCTCACAACCACATAGACAGTAGGCATTGCTTTGAGGTTTTTTGCAAGCGGCACTTTTTTTATATACTGTAGGCGATGTGGAAAATCTATCTAAAAGTGCAGTTTGCCAGACAATTCGTAAAGTCTGTTTGGCTCTGAAATATTTCCTTCGGGTTTTCATAGTGTTTCCTGGACACCTGCGTGTGCAGACAATAAAACAGCCGTTTCATGCCATTGCAGGTAGGCAACACACAGGCAAAAACACCCACAGTTCCATGAAGAATCTCACAATCAGCCTAACATTCTCATTACCCAGGATTTCCAAATGTTATTGGGGCACTGGATTGTACGCAGATCCTATTAATACAGACACAGTGTCTTCATGAAATATTTGACCTTCGTCAATATCTCGTTGGTCAGACACAGGTTCAAAGGATATGACATTCCCTGCAACTGACCCAACAAAAAAGAGGGCTATATGGAACATACCTGTGGCACACATCGATGACAAATACAGTATATGTAATGACCATCCTTTACCTGAAATGAAGTGACCACTGCATCCTGCCACTGGTTCTGAGGAGGAGCTTTGCCCTGGAATGCCCTCAGAAACAGGGCAATGGGCATTTTGCTGGATAGCCAACTCTTCTGCAGAGGTTAGGTCTGGACCGCGTGGACCTCCACCTGTTTGTTGCTTGTCTGCCTTCTTATTAGCTTTAGAATTAATGTTTTTTATATTATATATGATTCTTTATGTCAACAATTCTTTAAATAGTTATATACCAATATTTACCAGTTTGAAGTATATTCTTGTACTTCACTTTAACCTGTTCCCATGTTCTCCTTGTGCTCACGTTTGATCTGGAATTATGACATATTAAATAATAATTAATCTGACACATAGGAAATGAAATGCTGCATTCAGTAAGTACAATGCACACTACATAGCGTTTAATTTGTCGGCCACTTTTTGCCAGTTTTTTCTGGTTTGGGCTGCTTTTGCAGTGTTACCCTTTGTGCATATTAAATCTTGAAATTCTTCATGTCCTTCGAATAAAAGGTCTTGCTCCACTTGTGTGAAAAAAAAAATGCGCCCGTTCTTTCATCATTTTGTTACAGCCTATCAAAGACTTGCTGATCATGTTTTCTAGACTCAATATATATGGGCTTTTCAATCAGCGCAGGTGCACGCATTCATCTCGGATGATTAGATCTAGCTAGACTAATCTACTACACGGCAGCGTTTGAAAAACCGACTTATCCCGGATGAGTTCCACTGGTATTAACTCATTCAAGATGAGGCATCTGATCTTGGATGATTTAAGCGATGTACGGAAAATAACCCCATGATTTATTCCAGCTGAAGCCCCATTTTGTTGAATTAAGAGTTGTAATATTGCAGACACAGATGTAACTATATTACATCCACCCTTGATAGGCCACATAATCTCACATTTGCTCATACTTTAAGGTCTTCTTCAATAAAAGCATGGCAGCATGACTAAACATATATCAAAAGTCAATGCTATAAATGCTATAAAAGCTAATGTGCCATAAACAATAACAAAAGTGTCAAAAGACATCAAAAGTAACAGTAAAGTGTAGTAAAAATAAAAAAACTACAAATGTATGAGTCAGATGTCTACAAATAATATCCAGGTATCAAATACACTATAAAATAAGGCTAAGGTAGAAGCATACATGTGTTGTTGTGTGACAGATAATAAATCTGGGAAAACCATATATATTCATTGGTCGTCACAACTGATAAAGTTGCAGCCCATTGTACCCACTGAGATTCATCTTGCACTGAAGAAATGTCAAAAAAAAAAAAAAAACGTGGATGCACGGAAGTTTGTAAATATCAAAGGAGGCATCCCAAGTCAAATGATTTATTCATACCAATCGGTTTAAGCATTTTTAAATGAATGATCCATAAAGTTTTTCTATGCAGTAGAGCTTTCTCATAGTCACTGCCCCTTGGATACGATTTGACTATCTCCAGGATGGTGTATTTCAAATCCAAAACTGAATGATTGCATTCTTTAAAATTTTTTGAGACATGTTGCTCTTCTGACAACCTTCTGATATTGCTCTTATGTTCGACTATACACCTTCAAACCACCCGTTCTGTTTTGCCCACTAAAAGAGCAGAGACAGAAAAGTAAATAAATCACACCCTTAGTTCACAAACAGATTGATGCTTCAGTGTGATAATAAAATTAGCACTCGTTATCTAATCCCATCTATAGACAAGGAAAATATCCAAGTTTGCTAAATCTACTAGGCAAATCCAGATGACTATTCAGCTTTAAATCAGACATTTTTACCACCATATCCCTAATATTACAATTGCGTGCGAAGGAGAATACGGAGGGTGATCTGAAGAATGGAATTAATTATTGCACATGCCAATGTTTAAGAATACTCTGATTGCACTTTAATGTATGGAATATGTACACGTGATATTGTCAGTAGATTATTGCGACTTGGAGGAGGACAACAGCATATCCCAATGACTATGAAGGGCCCTTTTGTACACTTCTTTAATAATTTTTTTCTTATAACACTTATTCACAAATCTTGTATACAGATCTCTAGCTTGAAAGGAGAAGTCCAACCTATTAGAACAGAGTTTACAACATCTCAAAAACTATAAAATAGGGAGATTAGTAATCAAGGCTCCTGAATGATAACTTGACACCAAAAGAAGAGCAATCCTATCAGTAGGTTTCCAGTAAACCTTGCAAATAAATTCAGTATCTGCCCCTTCCACTAAAACATCAACAAAGGCAATCTGCTGTTTACTGAAGTTTAATGTAAATCTCACATTTGTGTTGCACTCATTTCAAACAGGTGTTGCAAGGCTGTCAGTTGTTCAAGCGACCCGTCTCATACCAAAAATATGTCATCAATGTATCTAACACAGATCACAACATGCGAGCGAAAAGGGTTAGATTTCGTGTACATATATGTATCTTCAAAATTATGCACATACAGGTTAGCAATGCTAGGGCTGTTCTGATTGCTAAACCCTTATGTTGTTGTAAAAAACTTTTCTTGGAATAAAAAAAGTTCCATTTCAGACCCACATCAGCCAATTGAAGTTTAAGGCTACAATAAGATGGAATAAAAGCAGACCACTTAAACAGTGATTCCTGAATCGTATCAATAATCACCTCTTGTGGTATATTAGTGTACAAAGATACGATGTCTAAAGTGGCCGATGTGTACATAGTCTTACATGAAAAACTTCTATTAATAAAGTCTGTTGTATCTTTAATGTATGATTGTCTCAGAGGAACTAAATCACATACAGTGAAGTAATGTCCCCCATAGGATTGTATGTAAATACAATTAATCCGTTCCATACCATACGAACTGTATGTATATATATATATATATATATATATATATATATATATATATATATATATATAGTAATAAAAGGCAAAGCCCTCACTGACTGACTGACTGACTGACTGACTGACTCACTCACTCACTCACTCACTCACTCACTCACTCATCACTAATTCTCCAACTTCCCGTGTAGGTGGAAGGCTGAAATTTGGCAGGCTCATTCCTTACGGCTTACTTACAAAAGTTAGGCAGGTTTCATTACGAAATTCAAAGCGTAACGGTCATAACTGGAACCTCTTTTTTGTCCATATACTGTAATGGATGGGGGCAGAGTCGCGTATCACGTCATCATGCCTCCTACGTAATCATGTGAAACGCCTTGGGGCCGATATGGAAGAAGGTAGCGCAGCGCCTTGATTTAAACGATTCCATGTCTTGGTGGGTTTAATACTGTGTAAGCATACATATTAACACATGTGCAATTAAACCTGTGCATTTACGGGGTGATTTCTCAGGCTTAAAAGCTCGCCTTTTATTAATAAAGTAAATGCAAACTGTTTTCATTCTGAAGGGCACAAACCACGTTGGATTTTGTAATGATAGTTGATTAGTAAGGTCTATTAAGGGATACTTACAGAATGATTAGTAATGCCTGTGAATGCCGATGCAAGTAGGAGAATGGGCGTGAACTAAAGAACGAGTAGTAACATGTACAGTAAATGTCTCTAAAGTCTGTCTATTAAAAAGTTATTATATCTTTCAATCCTGTGTATTGATTAAACTACGAACCTAACAAGATCACTACATGGTGTCAGAAGTGGCAGATTGGAAGAGGAATGTGAAGAAGAGGTTCAGCTTTTGAACTAGTCTCGTGTCTGTGAGTAACCCGAAAACGTGGTCAGAAAGCGCTAAGACGTTCTAGCAAAAGAGAAAAAAAAATATGGAAGGATTACAGCCCCCACCAAATCTCCAGTTAAAGGGAAATGTAGCTGAAAATTGGAAAAGATTTAAACAGAGATTCGAGTTGTATCTTGCTGCGATTGAAGCAGATAGGAAAAGTGAAAAAATGAAAGCGTCTATGCTTCTACATGTAATTGGCGATGAAGCGCTAGAGGTGTATAACAATTTTCAGTTTGAAGAAGATGGAGACAATATGAAATTGAACAAAATAGTTGAAATATTCAAAGCTAATTGCAGCCCAAAGCGCAATGTGACGTTTGAGCGGCACAAGTTTTTTACATGTTTCCAGAAAAGCAGCGAAACAATAGACCAGTATGTGACGGAATTGCGTAATAGGAGCTGTTCTAAGAAGAAACCGTCGAGACATCAAAGGACCAATAACCTCTAATCAGAACACTAAAACCAGCAAAACAAATATTAACGAGAAAACAAGTATAAATCAGGAAAGAACATCTCAACTGCAAACACAATTAACCAGAAGATCAAAACGTCAAGTAAAACCACCAGAACGACTCATTGAGACATGTTGAGGATTAAAGGAACATTTTCAATTAAGAAATGCTGAATTCCTTTAACAGTTGTGCTTTTTATACATAGTTTGAATGCTGGATGTATGCCTGAAATGTTCTGGATAGTTCAGTTGTTTGAAGTGATAAAGTTTATCAAAGTAGCATTTGAAATGTATAACATTACTAAGCTTATAAGTACTGCCTTACTTCTCTTTAAGAAAGGAAGATGCAATGATACTTGATTTAAACGATTCCATGTCTTGGTGGGTTTGCGTAGCTTATTGTCAATATCTTTACACCTGTTTTTAAGACTTATTGACTGAAACGGGCTTTCACGAAAAAAGTTAGGGCTTTGCTACAGGATACACCCTCCACAAGTTAACGAAGTAAAAATAAAGGTATATATTTCTGTTTTATTTAAACCTTTTAAGTTCGTATGCATAGCCCCATTTGGCTGTTTTAGTTTTTTTTTTTTTTCTTTCTTCAGTAATATTTAATCTCCTTAAAGAAAAACAACATATGCATTTTACTTTTTTTGTATCTCTTTAGTAATATTTTAGTGTAAAAGGATAACCAGTATTTAAACCTTTTATGTTACTTTATAAAGTTATTTTACACAATGTTGAAAAATTAATAAGAAAGCTACATATTTTGGCAGCTGCTGCTTTAATTTTCAATGAAATGAAAAAAGCTCTCCAAGAGAAAACCTCAATGAAGAAGAAACAGTTTAAAAAGGAGAAACCCTCATTTATAAAGGTTTGCTGCAGATGACTTAACTGAAAATAAATGAATAGTTCCTATGTGTATAATACATATTTATCTATTTTACTTATGCCTTTATTCCAGCAACTTGCAACATCTGAGGTACAATTTGTTACATTACTTTTGTTTTTTGCAGCACAGGCAGGTGAAGTGACTTCCTCAGGGTCACACAGTGGTGTCAGTACCATTATTTGAACTGACAAGCTCCGGGTTTGCTGAAATATTACTGAAGAAAGAAAAAAAACGAAAACAGGCAAATGGGGCTATGCATACAAATGCCCATCTATCCATTATCCAACCCGCTATATCCTAAATACAGGAGCCAATCCCTGCCAACACAGGGCACAAGGCAGGAAACAAACCCCGGGCAAGGTGCCAGCCCACCGTAGGGCGCACACACCCACACACACCCACACACCAGGGACAATTTAGAATTGCCAATGCACCTAACCTGCATGTCTTTGGACTGTGGGAGGAAACCGGAGTACCCGGAGGAAACCCAGACAGACACGGGGAGAACATTCAAACTCCACGCAGGGAAGCGAACCCGGGTCTCCTAACTGGCACCTTTCACTGCGCCACCATGCCGCCCGCATACAAACTTAAAAGGTTTAAATAAAACAGGAATATATACCTTTATTTTTACTTCCTTAACTTGTGGAGGGTGTATCCTGTAGCAAAGCCCTAAGTTTTTTCATGAAAGCCCCTTTCAGTCAATAAGCCTTAAAAACAGGTGTAAAGCTAAACTTGCAGCACCACTATTCAATTACACTTGCCTAACGCCTCTCCTAAGGGGACATACTGTGGGATCTAGGCATCAGTCAAAGCACCAATCACAGGCCCGATTAGAAAGCGGGAAGCTGTGATTTGTCGTCTCCCATGTAACAATCACAGCCCGTGTTACAACGCACTATGTATGTATGTGCATATGTATATATGTATATGTGTGTGTTTATGTATGTGTGTATATGTATGTGTATATATATGTTGATACAGTATGTGTATATATATATATATATATGTATATATATGTGGATGTGTATATGTATATATGTATATATATGTATATGTAAATATGTGTATATGTAGATATGTATATATGTATATGTATATATATGTTTACATAACCTCTTTAACACACTACTTCTCTGCTGCGAAGCGCGGGTATTTTGCTAGTATATATATATATTTTTTAAGTTTTTAAGCACAAATATAGTTAATTAAACCATAGAATGCACAGCATAATAGTAAACTAAATATAAAAACATTGAATAACACTGAGAAAACCTTGAACAACAGAGAAAACTAACACTGCAATAGTTCGCGCTATAGCGCTACCAACTAAGCACAGGGAGAAAAATGAACATTTGAAAAAATCTGTAATTTAATAAACCACCAAGAAAAGTAACACTGCAACAATGCACGCTACGAACCGATCGCTGTAAACAGAAGTGAAAACAAAATCAAGCCCAGTGCATTCTTTAACTGCCTTCTCTACCTTATGCGTCCAGCTCTCTCTTTCGCGCTGCCTGTGTGTGTGTTTCTCTCTCTCACGCGGCCTGTGTGTGTCTCTCTCTTGCACTGCATTTGTGTGTGTGTGTGTGTGTCCCTCTCTCTCGCGCTGCCTGTGTGTGTGTGTGTCTCTCTCTCTCTCTCGCGCTGCCTGTGTGTATCTCTCTCTTGCATGCCTGTGTGTGTGTCTCTCTCTCGTGTGTGTGTTGCGCTCTCTCGTACTCTCTCTCTTGCTCGCTGCACAGGAAATGCACAGGGAGAGACTGAACACGTACAAACCGAAAGGGAAACTGGCTTGTTCATATACCGAGTGTGTGGTCATGAACAGATGCAAAAGTTTGGCGAACTTTTTGGTCATAAACCGATTTGTACGTGTTCCGAGACGCTTGTGAACCGAGGTTCCACTATATGTTAAATTCGACAAATTAGCGCAACGGTTGTAGTATTACAAGTTGAAAAAAATAGGATGGCCAGAAGGGTTAATCAAATCTTTATGTATCTTGGGAAGTCATTAAAAAACCAGAATACATGGATGTGGATTCAGTTAAAAAATTAGCAGTACACTTGAAAATGATCTCAAGCAGCATAGCCTTCATTTGACCTATTACACTATGGATCAGGTACACTCAATCTAGGGTCTCTAGTGTTAAGTGAAGTGCTCCTTTCATAGTATATTAACACATGGGACTGAATTTTCTTTTGATGTCCTTTGACACTGTTGTGACTGTTTTTGGACTATAAGTAGACAGCAGAATCCCTACTTAAAGCCCACACAGACACACAAAATATCTTGTATGCAATTATTCTAAAGAAATCACTGCTACAGTAAAAGGTGACGTCTAGGCAATGTGGTGTAGGAGTATTAGTAGAGGCAGAGTCACATATACAAAGTACATTAGATCATTAGAACAATCTAGATGAGAACAAGCCATTTACCCCCACAAAACTTGCCAGTCCTATTCACTTAATTCTTTAAAAATAGCATAACTATATTACTTGGTAACTTATTCTATGTGTGAACCACTTTGCAAAACACTACCAGTACCATCTTTATCTGAATATTTGGACCCTCATTCAGTTCTCAGCTGGCGTGTCCTTTATATAAGCCTTTTTACTTTTACCCTGTATTTACATGGAAATCCTTTGGGTTCCTTTTATACTCTAAAGACATGGTAATATGTTAGTGAGCAACTCAAAATTTAGTTAATGAGAATGAGATCACAAATGTAGCTGAACATTCCCAGAAATGATCTAGTGTCTATTTAAGGGCTGATTCCTACATCATACACTTAAGCTGTTACAATATGCTTGAATTCTTGTGACTGTGATGACAAAACAGAAATCAAAACTGTGTATGGTACCAGATCAGTGCATGATATGTAAAGGGCCCTTCAAATTCCATAAAATGAGGAAACAATTATTTTATGTGCAAAACAAACTGGATATGGGGTACTTCCCTTGGGCATGTTTGTTGTAGGAATTACAAAACTTTCATAAACAGAGATGAGACACAATATCTAATTTAACACCTGTTGGTGTCCAACCCCCAGGAGCTACTAAGAATAAATTTTAAACCAAAGGATAACAAACCAAAGATTTTACTGACAAGAAAAGACTAGATTTTAAGACTAGAAGAATCATAATCACCATCAGCAACTGTGACTAAGATGGAGGAAATCCATGGTGAAGAAAGCAGAGATCATTCTAGCATCAAGGCTTTTAAAGTTGTTCTGTGCCAGCTCATGTTGTACATAGTCTGTTCAAAGGCAGGGTAGACTTTTTTTGTATATGCATCACTTATGAAAGGAAGATTATGTCTGAAGGCAAAGTTAAACATTTCCAAAAAACCATGGCATATTGTATAATGCTAAAGCTTATTCTGCTAAACTGTTCTGAAGGACTAATTCTGTGTTCTTTTAAACTGTTCTGATACAGCAAAGTAACACAGTCTAACAATGCTTTTATTCATAACTCTTTCCACAAACACATGTCTGCTTTTGAAATAAATTTCTAGGGAGAATTTGCTTACATTGCAATTTCAATGAAACACATATGATGCCACCTACAATTCCTTTTCCACTTGTGCAAAAGTACGGACAAGAAAGACTTAAATATAAGCAAGTTGCTAGTAAATTAATTACATGGGCAAGTAAAAGACATTCATTAGTGCGTAGCATTTTACATACTATAAGGGGCTGGAAATCAGGGCACTGTTTGACTTGAGACTAGCTAAAGCAAGTTCTGAGGCTGGAAGAGATATTACAATTGTCTCCGTAAGTGGCCCTAGGATAAGCAGATAATTGTTTGCCAGTGTTTACTACATGTAGAGTCAGAACACACTGGCAGGTAGTAGATCCAGTGGGATAACAGAGTCTTTCTCTTCTTTACCTTTAAATTGTTGTATTTCTCTGCCTTGTTTTAAGTTACATTTTGTTTTTCTGCTATCCATGGATTATCTGAGTTTATATAAATCATTTGTTTAGTTTAAGTCATCATAACTAAATGAAGAAAAGTTTCACCCTTGTGCATCTTTTCATTCTTACAGCCAAATGTATCATGCTATCAGGCAGAAGAAAACTGCATGAAGAGAACACAAAAACAAAAAAAGTCCTTGAGGACAGGCAAACAGAGCATGTTAAGATGTAAAAGAATCAGCAAATTTAAAAGTGGTCATCAGATGGAATAACAGATACTTTGAGACACATGAATAGTATAATATTATTGTAAAATTACTCCAGCAAACAATTACAACAAACAGACTACAACTGTAAACATGAAAATTAATCTCACATAATAGAAAACAAGCTGAACTACAGTAAAACATTTTAAACAACTGATGAATCTTGATGGAATAATTGTACCAACCATGTGAAGCGAATATTGTGGAGAGGTGAAGCTTTTCCAAGCAGACACCAGATGAAAGGTGTCACACCGGCCTAACACTGGACAATATATTTTGCGAATGTTGCTCTTTTGCCTTCTATTTTGAATACTTCAAATGCACTTTTATTGCTGATTAGGGATTAACTTCTATTAATCCTGTACTGGAAATAAAGGTAGTCAAATTTTGTTAATTACCAAACTCTGCAATAAACCATTCAGATGAAAACAATGCTAGAAACCAGTTTCTATAAAATGGAAGGAAGATGTTAAGGGCCTTAATTACAGTAGATGGTTTAAATGAACTCATATTAAATCCACATGTTTTACTTTTTTTAAACAAAGATTTTTTTAGTATATCGTTATTGCTATTCTTCTTGCCAGTCTATTTTAATTCTTTTTCATATATCTACTTGTGTAAATGAAGGTGCCCAGAATTAAACAAGAATTTCTCTGTTTAATTATAACAGATACAACAGCAGGAATTTTAGGCAGTGTTTCAGCTGCAACTGTGACTGTTTCTTGAAGTGACATTAATAACAATTGAGATAAAGGGAATTGGGAGGTTGGGAGGAGGCTGTGCAGACTGATACCTTAGAGAGAAGCACAGCCTAAAAAAATTGCATTTTCAGCAATGAACAACACTCCGTGATTCATTTATTTCTTGTTTTGTTCTTGATTTTTATTTTCCTCCTATTTCAGTCAACGGTCATTAGCTATAATGCATGCCAAATGGGAATTTGGAAATAGCAAATGTAAGAATGTGAAAGAGGGATCTTGTTATGATCCTAGTAAAAAATGCCAAGCTTTCTGAAATATCAGCCATTATTTAGAGCCATGACATGATTCAGCACATAATCACCAATATGAACTGCTTGGCTCACACAGCACTACAGTGAAATGTATGATGCATACAATAGAAGACTCAATTGCACATATAAAGTTGTGCCTCTTCAAAATAACCAAAACAAATTTGATGAATGCCTTGACCCGTTTCGGCAGTAAAAAGTAGAATTTTCATCAGTCTGTAAACACTTTGAAAAATACACTCATGAGAGGAACTCAGTGTCATAGACTAAATAATATTAAATGTAGAAGAAAAAACAATTACTGTACTTTTATTAACAACTAGCCATGGTACCTGTCAAAGACAGGTAATAGAATAATTTCCCTATGTGTACTTTCAGTTACTTTCTCTTTATTCATGTGTGTCTGAACCTCTCTTCACTATTGCTCCCTTTCTCGAGCGCATTCCTGAGACTCTTTCTTTATTTTTCTTGCCTTCTGTTCGGTTTTATACCTTTCATCTTTGAAAGTGACTCTCTCAGCATGCGCTTTTACTTCTCCTCATACATCTCACAAAGGCACTTCTTATTGTCGAGTCACCAAACTAACATTGACAGCAAGAGCGAAAACAAACTTTGATAGAGCCATTAGGTCAGATTATCTCAGGGCACAACGTGAGCTACCACAGCTATGCTGATGACACACAGCTGTATTTATCAATAGCACCTGATGACCCCAAATCTCTTGATTCGCTAACACAATGTCTAACCTGTATCTCAGAATGGATGAATAGTAACTTTCTCAAATTAAATAAAGAAAAAACCGAAATCTTAGTGATTGGCAATAATGGATACAATGAGGCTATTAGAAATAAACTGGATGCATTAGGATTAAAAGTCAAATCGGAGGTAAAAAGCTTAGGGGTAACCGTTGATTGTAATCTGAATTTTAAATTGCATATTAATCAGATCACTAGGACAGCATTTTTTCACCTAAGAAACATAGCAAAAGTTAGACCTCTTATATCATCGAAAGATGCAGAGAAATTAGTTCATGTGTTTGTTTTCAGTCGGCTAGATTACTGTAACGCACTCCTCTCAGGACTACCCAAAAAAGACATCAATCGTTTGCAACTAGTGCAGAATGCAGCTGCTAGAATCCTTACCAGGAAAAGAAAATCCGAACACATTTCTCCAGTTTTGATGTCACTACACTGGTTACCTGTGTCATTCAGAATTGACTTTAAAATTCTGCTTATGGTTTATAAAGCTTTAAATAATCTCGCCCCGGCTTATATATCGGAATGTCTGACACCTTATATTCCAAATCGGAACCTCAGATCCTCAACTGAGTGTCTCCTTAGAATTCCAAGAGCAAAACTTAAAAGAAGTGGTGAGGCGGCCTTCTGCTGTTATGCACCTAAAATCTGGAATAGCCTGCCAGTAGGAATTCGCCAGGCTAATACAGTGGAGCACTTTAAAAAACTGCTGAAAACACATTACTTTAACATGGCCTTCTCATAACTTCACTGTAATTTAATCCTGATACTCTGTATATCCAATTCATTATAATAACTATTCATTCAAAATCTGTACTAACCCCTACTCTCTCTTCTGTTTCCTTTTCCGGTGTCCTGTTGGTGGTGGCGTGCGCCACCACCATCTACCCAAAGCACCATGATGTTCCAACAATGATGGATGGATTAAAAGCCAGAAGTCTGTACGACCATCACCATCAAGTGACTCCGTGAGAACCCTAACTACAAAGAGGACTATTTCATTTATGTTAGGTAGAATGCCCAGAGGGGACTGGGCAGTCTCGTGGCCTGGAACCCCTGCAGATTTTATTTTTTTCTCCAGCCCTCTGGAGTTTTTTTTTTTGTTTTTTCTGTCCACCCTGGCCATCGGACCTTACTCCTTTCTATGTTAACTAATGTTGTCTTATTTTAATTTCTTATTTTGTCTTTTATTTTTCTTCTCTTCATTATGTAAAGCACTTTGAGCTACTTTTTGTATGAAAATGTGCTATATAAATAAATGTTGTTGTTGTTGTTGTTGAAAACCCCAACCAAACATAGGAGACTCTATGAAATAATAATAATACCGAAAAGATTTATTACTGTTTACAAGATGGTTCTATCTTTTTGATAGAATAAAATGTGCAAAGCATCAGCACAGACAGGTTGGAGAGCAATCGGCACAACTTAAAAAAAAATGGGATGAGCCAATGGCTTTAATCATGACACACCACTTTGAATTTTCTGCATTTAAAAGACCTACATATTTTTTCTGACTTTTTGAGTATGATTTTAGCATTTCCTCTTTGTTTTGATGAAATATATGATTGTGTGTCTCTGACTGAGCCCTTTCTTCTTTGATCTCACAGAGATACGGTAGTGCAATGGTTGGCACAGCATGTGTCACCTTTTTGGCCATAATAATTGGTCCAGTATAGTTGGAAGACGTTTCCATAGCCCTCTGGGACACTCTAAAGATGATTGCTCCATTATAATGCAGTCAACTCTGGTTCAGTTAGGCCTTCCCCATTGACTGTAATGCATTTCACCAAGTTTGGCAAATATTGAGAATATTTCCATGATTTCAGGGAACTGATGGCAATGCAAATTTAGCAATGTTCGCTTGAGGCAAGCACTCATATTCTTATTTGTGAAGAGATACTTCTGTCATGGATTCCATTTCTAGCAAAGAAAGCATTTTTGATAGTACAGTCATGAACACTGACCATGCCAAACTAGGACTGCATATGTTTTTCTTGGATTGTAACTCCACAGGAAATTGTTCACCATTCTCTGTGTTTAAAATTTTGGTCAGGTGGAGAGCCTATGAAATATTGTCTGTTGTAAACATTAATTACTAAAATATAGTTTTGTCTGTCATGTAAATAAGCAGCGTTGCTTCAGAAGTGGCTTTGTAATTTTAGTTTTCAAGATTTCTTTTGATTGTAGCATGATGTGACCAAATTGATAGACATGCTGCCTCACACCTCAAGCGTCATGGGTTTGACTCACAGGGCCTCTTGTTATCTGTGTAAAGTTTTGTTTTCATTATTATTTCTGCATACCTTTTTCTCTAGGTAATCTAGTTTTTCTAACACATCTCAATGACATGCATTATAAATCAATAAATGAACCTGAATGACCTGTTTCTGAATTGGCCCAGTGGAGTGTGTTTGTGTCCTATGATAGGCTAGCTACCCATCCTGGATTGATTCGTCTTGCACCCAGGTACTGCTGAGATAACTACTTGACCCCATAGGAGTGTAAATGGGCATAAGCAGGTTTAAATAAGTATACAGTAATCCCTCGCTGTATCGCGCTTCGCCTTTCGCGGCTTCACTCTATCGCGGATTTTATATGTAAGCATATTTAAATATATATCGCAGATTTTTTGCTGGTTCGCAGATTTCTGCGGACAATGGGTCTTTTAATTTCTGGTACATGCTTCCTCAGTTGGTTTGCCCAGTTGATTTCATACAAGGGACGCTATTGGCAGATGGCTGAGAAGCTACCCAACTTACTTTTCTCTCTCTCTCTCTTGCGCTGACATTCTCTGATCCTGGCGTAGGGGGATTGAGCAGGGGGGCTATTCACACACCTAGACGATAGGACGCTCGTCTAAAAATGCTGAAAGATTATCTTCACTTTGCTCCCTTCTGTGCAGCTGCTTCCTGAAGCGACATGCTGCACGGTGCTTCGCATACTTAAAAGCACGAAGGGCACGTATTGATTTTCGATTGTTTGTTTTTCTCTGTCTCTCTCTATCTCTCTCTCTTTCTCTGCTCCTGACGGAGGGGTTGTGAGCTGCCGCCTTCAACAGCTTTGTGCCGCGGTGCTTCGCATACTTAAAAGCCAAACAGCCCTATTGATTTGTTTGCTTTTCTCTATCTCTCTGATGTTATCTGCTCCTGATGCGCACTCCTTTGAAGAGGAAGATATGTTTGCATTCTTTTAATTGTGAGACGGAACTGTCATCTCTGTCTTGTCATGGAGCACAGTTTAAACTTTTGAAAAAGAGACAAATGTTTGTTTGCAGTGTTTGAATAAAGTTCCTGTCTCTCTACAACCTCCTGTGTTTCTGTGCAAATCTGTGACCCAAGCATGACATTATAAAAATAACCATATAAACATATGGTTTCTACTTCGCTGATTTTCTTATTTCGCGGGTGGCTCTGGAACGCAACCCCCGCGATGGAGGAGGGATTACTGTATATGAATGTGGCATCATATGACTCAACATACTGTATATTAACAGCTTCATTTTGATGGTAAAGGTGAATGTTAGGTTTGTATGGTGCTGATCCAACTCAAGCTTCATTACTAATCAAAGTATTCAGTTTGCTTTTTATTTGTTTGAGATTCACTGAGGGAAATAGAATTTCACATCTGAAGACTACATATTTGAGTACCATGTACAACAAACAGATTAAAGAAACAACAAACTTTTGGGTCATATTGTTTTTTTTTCTGAGACCTTCCTTTATATACTGCTACAATCATAAAAAAACACACACACAAAATTCACTATTAAAAATATCAGTAATACAGAAAACTAAATACATTCTCATGGTCTTAAAAATAATGTCAAGTAGATTTCCAATACCTATTTGTAGTGTAGTGGATAAGGCTTTGGACTTCAAACCTTGAGGCTGTGGGTTCAAATCTCGCTACTAAAAGTGTGTGACCATGAGCACTTCACTCAACTTTCCTGTGGTCTAATTGGAAAACCAAAAGAAATGTAACCAATTGTACCTTAAATGTTGCAAGCCGCATTGGAAAAAGTCATCAGCCAAATAAGTAAATGTAAATTCAAATTTATATTTCTATAGCATTTAATCTAATAGTCTGACTAGGAGCACTACTCAGGAAAAACTCTAGTATAATACATATTTTGGAAAAATAAGGCCTGGGGCCTCATGCATAATGCCGTGCATAGAATTCACACTATAAAATGGCATACGGTCAAAAGAAGAAATGTGTGTATGCACAAAAAAATCCAGATGCATGAATCTATGCGTACGCCAACTTCCATGTTCTTCTGCTACATAAATCCCAGTCAGAGTGAAAAGTAACGCACGTGCACACGCCTGCTGCCACTCCCCAACTCTTCCCAGAATTACACTTCTTTGAATATGCAAATCAATATAAATAGCCCTTAAGCGCAGCTTTCTGTGAAAAGACAATGGAAAAAGCACAGGGGAAAATTGAAGAATTTCAGCGAATACCAAATAGAGGCAAGGAAAAACGTACTATTTGTTGGTTTAAACAGTGGTATAAACAACAAAAGGAAGTTGATTGAGTGACATAGTGTGTTGGAGAAACTCGAAAGTTCAAATTCATGAAGTCGCACAGTTACTGATATAAAAAAGAAGTTGTCAGATATCAAAGTCGCCGTGAAAAGGCGAGTCGTAGCCCACCATCTGAGAGTCATATGGAAGCTTATTAGGGTACAGAGAAAAGAAAAAAAATAGGGACACAGTGGGAAAAAAAGCTCAAAAATCTCGAAATTTCCACTTTAATCACATAGTATATTTTGTCATTAAAGTAGAACATCATAAACTTCATCTTAAAATCGCTTAATTTACTAGTGTCTCAAATACCATCGTAACTAAAGTAGCACATTAAATGCTTTGTATTGTATGTATTCTTCTATGTGTGTGAATCACTACGTGCTTCTTAAACGAGCTTTCTCTTCCTCCAACAGGATACAGAATCCATTACATTCATGATATTACAGCTCCCTGAATAAATTAAATACAGGGATGTATACTTGATATCATTTTCATGATGATAGGAATTAAAGCATGTTATTAAACATGGGAACACGGTGCTGCAGTGATAGTGATGAACTTGCGCCCCGTCCACAGATTGTTCCTGCCTCACGCTGCTGCACCGTGCTCTACCTTCGATGAAATAATTTATTGCAGCAGTACTGTCTCTTTCAAACATACTAACCCCAATTCCTGTGTAATGGTCGACTGGAATATGTGTATGTACCTGTAAGTTTGTACCCTTTCCCATACCTGTTTTAGTGGTCTGCCTTTATGTTTAGGGCCGGCTCTTTATACAGAGGGAGGGGAGCACCTGGCTTGGGGGGCAAACAGACTGTACGGGGAGGAGCTATCCATATGTAAATAGGTGGCGGGAAAAAAGAAAAGGGAGAACTAGGAGAGAGGAGGAGGCCATAACAGGAAAATGCACGAGGGACAGGATTAACACCTCTTGGATATCGTCAGGTGAACCCGGGTTCATTGCCAGTCAAATTATTTTTACTTTCGGGAGGAAGGCATACGGGAGAGGACTTGACGGGCCAGCACAAGGAACAGTTAATCAGAACATTTCCCGGAATAAGAGATATGGTCGGCGCCTCATTCCCCATTACAGACTGAGCTCAACGCTACCATATAGTTAAGACTTAAAAAACTATAAATCCATGGTTTTTTTTTGTGTTTCCATTTGCTCAAATCTTTATTAGTAATGTATGTTTTCAAGTGTTTGTGTCGTGATTTGTGTGGGGTGGGGAAGCGCTGCAGCACGATATTATGTATATGAGGTTATTTTTTTGTTGTTGTCACGGTGATAATGTGTATTGTCTTTCAATAATCATTTGACTTGACCCTGCTTTCACTGGTGTGTCTCCATAATTGTAGTGGTGTAGTAGAAAAGTAGTGTTGGTCACTCACGCCCCGGATTATTTATTTTCTTTTTTCTTTTTGCTGCCTCTCATAGAGGGCAGCGCGTATTATAATCGTGCCGGATCTGAGAGCGGTATACTTGTTCTTCCTTTTCTTTTTCCAAGCACCCAATCACTGCACAATCAGTTTTGTAATAGATGTAAAGGCATCTGTAAGTTTAGAACACAGATTCTTCAAAACTTTTAAGGAACATTGAAATATCTTCGCAGTACATTTTAATTATTCTATCCATCTATTCATCCAGTGTTGCACCAGTCCCAACAAGAATATAGTGCAAGGCAGAAACAATCCCTGAACAGGGCGCCAGATTGTCATAAGCGCTGCAACACCGTGTCCTCACATGTTTAATTATTAACAATGTAGATTATTTACATGATGTTAAAATTTTATCTGTATAATGTAAAAAAAAAATTGCTGCATTTCATCTTAAAAATGATATTGTCATCACATGTAAATACGCACTTTAAAAACTGGCTCAGGTTGTGCAATATTATAAATGTATCGCAAATTTACAGTGAGGTAATTGTACTTATAGGTACAAACAGTTCTATAAGGAGCACTTGATGGACTGATTGAGTGCATTTAGAGCTCTTGGGATGAAACTGTTTCTAAACCGCAAGGTCCTTGAAGAAAAGGCTTTGAAGCGTTTTCTGTATGGGAGCAGTTCAAATAGCACATGGCTGAGGCAGCGTGTGCTTGATGCTGTATACAGATAATTCTCTTTCCAATCAGCTGCTTAAGAGCTGTGATTCCACACTCAGATACAGTAGGATAAATACTTGAGAGTAACAACGCTAAAGCAGCTATGGTATTTGGAATAGTTTGGCCATTCCGTGGACCATTATATTGTTCCGAGTTAATTACAATCAGATGCCTTAAACTAATAAACAATATGTGGTATAATTTCAGTGTATTTAAAAAAGTTGTCAGGGATGTGCATCTAAAAAAGAAAGGGAAACCACACTGGAACAAAAGCACTGCCTTGATGCTGGATGCCACCTGTTTGCAAAACTGAGCGGAGAACTTGAGTACTCCAAGGATTTAGCTGGCATGAAAATGTGTGTGGCTTTACGCCAAGTTTAGTTTTTATACATCGCGATATGAGCATGGAAACGGGCTTACGCAACATTTTTGAGCGTACGTATCATTTATACACAAGACCCCTGGTGACTAAGTAAGCCCCCCGCAATCTTCTGCAATGTGACGGATCAGCCTCTGCATGAAGCACATGAAAGGCATACAAGAATCCCAAACACAGAGCTGTTGGTATATGAAGTGATTCTGAATCGTGGTTCGGTCAGTCCGTGTTATGCAGCTTTACCCTTCTGTAGTGAAGTCTGTCTTAGAGTGGTCACTTGACTGAAGGTGGAGACAGTAATAGACCACCCAGGAGACCACAAAGAGCATAAAATGGCAATTGGTTAGTAACAGTCGGGCTTCAGTCTTATTTCAAATGGTGATATCAATAGGTCTTCACTCTCTCTGGAAATTACTATTTTGGCATGAAGGTATTTATTTATGAATATTTCTACCAGTTGCAGAAAATAAGTGTGACACAATGCTATCAATGGGGTAACAGTAGGCCATGTGTTGCTTACTATTTAATTCAGTAAAGATATAACACATAGAAAGTGGTCCATACTGGGCCAGCATTAATCCATGTGTCAGTTAATAATAATTTCTGAAATAAATATCTTGTGAAGCATAACCCTGCATTAGCACAACAATTAGAATATCAGATGGTCAAAGCAGCCAAGTTTCACTATCTCCTCATTTTCAGAATTACATCAAACATCTACCTGGTGTATTGAAAAATGAGAAGAAATGTTTCATTTAGGTGCAAAAAATTAATCACAAAATACTGAATCACTAAATTGTTTAAAGGATAAGAGAATCATTTTTAAACAGTATAATGCTAAGCATATTGCTATGACTTCTATACCTAAGGACAATTTTCAATCTAAAGGGTTTTATGCTTGAATAACCAAAGCACAGTCTTTTAATTAAAAATACTAGTGTTTGTACCAGGCTTTTCATAAAATGTTGCATCAAAATAGCAAAACATCTACTGCACAGTAGTGTAGAAGAAAAGAATAAAAATATTATACTTTAAGGATATTAAAACAGCACAGAGACAAGTGAAAGCTATATTTAACAGTTAAGCAAGATAAGGGAAGATGACTGTTTCGGGGGGAGAACAAAGGAGATAACATGAAACAATGACAATGGAACATTACTGCATAGAAATCAGGAATCAATTGTACTATACACTCATTAGTATTTGAATATTGCCTTATACTTGAATCGCATTTGCTTTTTTTTCTTTGCCACAAAATTAAACTGCTTAAATAAAAGGCAATTGCTGAAAAAAAAATCAAGCATTCGCTAATGGTTAATGATAGCCCATTAGTTACTGTATGTAGCAAGGATTTCAGCTTTATAAGTCATCTCATTATACAATATATCACCTGACAAAAGTTATATTTAAAATGCTAATGCAGTTTTTTTTTTTTTTAAGAAAATGAGAGCATTACGTAACCTTCACTATAATGTCACATTCAAAAGGTTATGAGAAGAATGCATATTGTTTGGCTGAGTTTGGAATGAAAACCGAACCCTGATATTTGTGTGGATCACAGAGCATCCATCATTTTATCTGTTGTGACACTAAATTCATTATTTTGTTTCAATACAGACTAAGAGCTTCATTAAAATATAAGAACAGACCTGCAAATTGCGGACTGTTTCCTACTCTTCTGTTTCAAGGTGAACAAAGAGACAGTTGATGTAGTCTAACAATGACCAATGTATATCTACTCTTCTTTTATATTTAAGGTTTACTCAGAATTTAGAACCACTGAAATTATTTTAACATTTGCTATATGTATCATATAATTTATATTTTCTGTCCCAATTATAGATGCATTTCATTTAAGTAGACTTTTAATTCTGTTCAAAGTTAATTATGTCCCTGCTATGGTTAGGTTATTTGTTGTATTAATTAAAGTAAATTAACAAAATTGTAATGAATTAAAACATGACAGCTCATCCATTTTCTAATCTATTGTGTATCCATTAATTTAGGGGAAATGCCCCCACTCCATGTTTGTCTTGTTTGCTTCTTATAAATACAAGTCCAGTAACAAATTTACATCATACAGAGGAGGAGTGAGCAGAAAAGAGACTCTGAACTTTGTCAAACTCAGCCGTGTTGGAGAGGCTTGTTATGAGATGGATACTGCTGGGGAATAATAAGGGACAACATTTAAATGTCTCTTTGACAGCTAAAACCAGCAACAATAATTAAAAGGACTGTTATGTGAACTTTAACTTATAATACATATATAAGAGCATAAACAATAATATGATATGTAGCAAATTGTGCTAGATGTGATTAAAGGCTATAAAGTGATCCCATGCACCAATCCTGAATGAGGCACTAGTGCACTGCAGGCACACATGTACTCACACCTGGACAATTCAAGTCAAAAATAAACTTAACAGATCTTTAAGATGTGGAAAAAATAATACAGGAGTGGGGAATGTGCAAACCTCATACTGGCTGAGCCACCCTGAAAAACCCAGGCTTACTTGATATTGTGATGACCTTGCAGAATGAAGCGCACAGGATTTGCCTTTCTGAGACACTCCACAATTATTATTTTATATTGGCATAATATACTGCAAATAGTAGCTTATAGCTACCTATTACCTTATGGGTGAGCAGCGGCAGCAGGTTTTTGTTCCAATACAGTTTCTTAATGAGAAGTCAATTATTGCTGATTAAGCTCTTATTGCTTAAATGCTTAATTTTAGTTGTCTTACTTGTTAAGATTCCCCACCCTTAGTTACTTATTTTAGTCTTAAACAACTGCATTCAGTTTTTTAATGGCTGCTTGTTAGCAATAAGTTGCAAATAACAAAGGAACCAACAGTTCTCCACCTAACTTGTTTCTATGTATCCCTGTGTGTATTCATGGTGACCTATACTTTTTAATTTATTTACTTAATGTAATGGCTCTACTCCTTTATGCATCTAAATTTTCCCTTGGGACTGATGAAAGTTATCTTATCTAATAAAATATTTAGAAGGAAACTAAAGAGAAAAAAAAGTGTAGGACTGAGAATTACTCATCGGTTTTAGGCTTCAAATCAATGGAATGTTATTCTCGGAAAGGAAAAAATCTACAATGTAAGTGTAAATGTTGAACAATATTTAATGTAAAGTTCATGTTGTAGATAATTGATTTTATAATGTGTTACATAACCTTATAAATATATAGTTTAAATATCTAAATATAAAAACATGATGTATATAGTAAATTTACATGTTACAATTTATTTGTTATTAAGTAACTTTAAGATAATATGTACTGTATGTAAAGTAATGTGTCTCGCGAGAACGCACTTAGGGGTTATCAGGAGAACATGAGAAGGACCTGCCCCATGGACCGCAGGTGGGCAAATGTCTCTCGCGAGGCTCTGCCATGTTGCATTAAAGGTTTCAAACTGAAACGTCTGAAGCTAAAACAGACAAAGTGATTTAAGGACCTCTTTTCATGACAAGCAGCCAACGAGGTATTTTATTTGTAAAATGTCTTTTGTTTCATGTTTGCACTAAATGTTTTGTATTTCATCGTATGTGTATGCAAGTTACTGTGTATTCGCTAATGTGTTTTGTACTGATTACTCACCATATAGTTCTCACAGTGTGGAGGCGTGACGGTGTGAGTAACAAGAGCCCAAGCAATAAACGCCCATTTAAAAGAACCAACCTGTGTCTGTGTTGCTGTGAAGAGAGCTACAGTAAGAATGAGCTCATATTGCAGAGTTAAAATGCTAACAAGCCATGAAATTAAAGCAGATCTGTTACTGGCAAGGATTGGTTTCTAATTAAGCAACTAGGTTGGAACAATAACCTGCAACCACTGCAGCCTTTCAGGACCAACATGGCTCACAGCTGTGTTACCTGGATCATGAAGATACCTTATAATTTTAAAAATGGAACCATTCTTGCCTTTCCTGTCTCTTTCACTATACACCAGTACACCTCTCCCTGCCATCTCTCTCTTGGGAAGTGCCCTGCCCTCTCAATCCTAACTCTAACTCCTACTTGGTCTCGTTTTCCATTTTCATTTTCCATTTTATAAAACTGATATGCCTCATATAAATTCCATTCATTCTACTTTTTTGTCTGGTGTTTTCATTGCAGGGTTATGGTAAGCCAGAGCTTATCCCGACAGAATGGGAAACAAAGCCAGGATCAAGAAGAGATAAAATGTTATTAAATATGATCCAAAATCTAAACTAAAAATCCTGAACTCAATGTTTCACTACATCATCTGGATCTTCAGTTGGTGCAAAACAACTGATTTTTTGACCAAGATTTTTAATGTTAATAATGATCTCTTAACAACAGGCACAGTAGCTTTATTTGTGGACTTTACCAAAATAACTACTTTCAATCATTTTTAAAAATAGTGGTGAAAATCTTTCTAATCAATAGCTTCTTTATGGAATAACTCTTTAGGATGTGGTCATTAATCATAACAAATACAATATACATTGTGGACTTTAGGGGATACTGAAGATCAGATACTAAACCCAAAAGACAAGAAATAAAGACACAAAATAAAAAGCTAAATTTAACAGCAAAAGAAGGGTTATTTACACTAAGGAATGTTAAAGTTACAAACAAAGAAATAATAATACACACTACAAGCTTCATTATTAATTACAGTATAACACATCTAGTCACCTGTCCGGAAAAACCACCGGTCTCCATTAAAATTACCTTCCTTCCTCCTGCTTGGTTGAGCCTTTGCCAACTACCACCTCCCAAATATAAGCTCCCTGACCAAGGGGAAGGAAGGCTTTTTAAGATGGGACCCATAACCACTTCCTGGTACCACATTGGAAGTACTTCCAAGCTCCCCAATTACCTCTTAGCACCCACTGATGGCACAAGCTGTTCCACCAAAGACATAACCTGCTGAGGACCGGACTTCTTAATTGTTCCAGTATCTTTACAAGACTACAACATACTGCCTCCTAGCATCCAACAGAACTTCAAACACATTATCGGGATTACACCTATGTGATTCCAGGCCTGAATATACCCTAATATTGATGGTAACACACCCAAGATAGTCGTGACAATCGTGTATATATCTTTCATTATATATTTATAGTATGTACAAAATATCATTATTGTTGGTCTAAAATAAATTGTGATCAGATTAAAGTTGTTTTGGTCTTTGTGGAAATACATACATTTTCACTTATATTACATTTTTAAGAGTGATTATAATGTGTAATATGAAATCTGCATACCTTGGGTACTTCAAAAAGTTCCAAAATTGAATGTTTCAGATAAGGGATTTGGCCTTTTTGGGAACACTCTCACCATATAAAATGAATTTGGCTCTGCTGCTCTTTACTAAATAAAATTGAGCATAGATAATAGATCCAATATATTTTTCCCTTACATTTTCAAGGGAAACCAAAAATATCCTGCATGCAGGTAACACCCGCTCATAACAGTCTAAAAACAAGTATTGCCAAGCATTTAAAAATGTAATATGCTGCACATGAAAGTGTTATTATGTCATAATATAAATGTCTGTGATTAGCTAATGTTAAGAAACCACTACAAGTTATAAACACTCTAATTCTTTTTCCTCACTATAAGCGATGCGTGTGTGGTTTTCCAGACAGTCTCATTAAATACTTTTTATTGACTGTTAGTAACTATATGTTGAATTGCGGTGAGAAAGTATTGTGAAGAACGTAACACTGCAAAATATTTGCATGTATAAAGACTCGCAAAGCCGTTTTTACCATGCATACTTTATGATGACAGTATAGTTGGATGAATCCTGTGAATATTACAACCTAAATGTTGATTACTGTGAATACTCTGTACCACTGATTAATGATTTTGACAGATTTAAGAGCCTATCATGGATGAACTGAAGGACATATTTCAAAATGGTCTGATTGGACTGGAGTAGGAAATATTAAATATCAGCAGTGTAACATGTGCATATATGGCACAACCCCTAAATTACCTGTAATGCAGGCAAATAATGATGACTTTTCAGAGGTAACTTTAATATTTGATATATTGAGATTTTAAAGCTTATTATCCAACACAATTTTTCAAGTAATACTTTGCAATGACAATGAAAGCATGGATTCATGGAAGGTTTATTCAAGACTCCTTCTCTATATTTGTGCTTGCTTTAAGTATCAAAGTCAATTGCAATTAAACACAATGCCCCTCATTTTGTAAAAGAACATTACGTGCCCAAGCATGACTTCTAACATTTCCACTTCTTCTTGCCCTGCTCAATCATCCTCTGCCCAATACAGAATTTATGACTATACACCATCTTATTCTTACAAGGCATATAAAAAACACAGGAGAAGTAGTCAGTTTCTGTTCAGTTATGCATAAACATGGCATGAAGGGATAATGGATTTCAAAAAATATTCTTTTATGGTGCCCACAGCCTTACTGTTCTCCCAGCAACCCACTTTGATTTGAATCCTAAGTATCTTAATATTCCAAAATTGTTACCTTACATTTAATTCTAGACTACTTCATTCAACTCAATAATTATAGACATACCGTAACTTCTCTGTCTTACAGCAACTTTAATGCTGCTAGACTCTCCTTAAAAGTTTTATAAGGCAAGTTAGATAATGCTGTATGAACGCAATCATTCTAACATAGGAAAAAGAATATTGACCATAGCTTCATTTTTACAGAACAATTTTTGTTTTAAACTGCCTGTGTAAAATCCAACCTTTTCTGACATTTTGAAAAGTGACATGAAACATAATAATTAAATGGCCAATGACTTGCTCCATTTGTTGTAAATTCTTTAGTTTTTCTTACTTTTGCTGTTGTGTTGTACTGTTTTTGACACCATTTTGATGAGGTGTTTTTCATTTCAGTGTCCATCATGATTCTGGAATAATCTGATATTTCAGATCATATGACCCTGATATTCTGACTCTGTGTCATGAGATCAGGGTACGGCACAGCACTCTGAATATAAGAAATATTTTATAAGGGATTTATGGTGGCATTGTGCTTGTTTTTGCTTCAAGGGAGGTCAAAGCAGAGGTGCATGGATGAAGTAAAAGAAGATCTGAAGGAAAAAGTCTGACTGGGAAGGAGGTGCAGGGCCGAGCTGTTTGGAGAATCAAGAACAAGGACCGCACATAGAAGTGGGAAAAGATGAAAAGGAAGAAGAAGACGGCAATGCCTTTGGCTTGTATTTTTGACTATTCCTTTGCTTAGCCACTCATTTCCATCTTGCTTTTTCAGCTGTCCTATAAAGTCAGGCCTTTCTGCAAGCCTAACACCACTGCATTTAAAGTGCACCACTCAAAGATGTATTTTTCCTTCCAGTGCTATAAATTGAGAGAAATGAAGCTTTTAAAGATTTTTGTTGCTGAAATATGACAGAAGTTGAGAGGAAGTACCTTCTAAAACATCTAAACATCTAAATCTTGAGAAAAAAGAGGCCAGACTCAGAGGTTTCCATAATGTTCTGTCACATACTGGCTTTGACATAAGGTAAATGTACACGCACTCTTTGACTTTACCACTTACACTGATTCAGTGTTCCTTGACACTCTGCAGAGAAATAGTGATGGAAGACAGTTATTTAAACAAGGCTGGGGGAAATGTGAGAATTCCATTCTTGTCAACACAAAAACTACTTTATTGAAAGCAGAATATCTTGTTTAGTTGGATACAACTAGATAAAAATTAAAGCATATGAGAAAAACAAAATACATCAAGGTTGAGTAGGTTGTAATACCTTAAAACACAGTCTAAAAGGAGAATTTTGGCAAAACCTACAGAGCTTTCTCTAGCAGTATCCATTGTCTCATGTTGATAACATACTTACTGAAAATTACTTCACCATTATATTCAGTATTTGAATCCAGTCTTGGATTCTATTCATTGCTCTCTGTATTTCTGATGTCTCTATTTTCTAGCCATTCTGATATTCTTACTTTTCGGTGACTCACAGATTAGCAATTTTTGACTTTCATTACTCCCAGTTCCTTTTAGTCACGCCTTTTATATGTATTTTGCTGCTTGCCTGAGCTATGCATCCTCCGCTATTACCTCTAGGTCTTTGTGTGTGATGTTCTATAAACAAAGCTGCAAGTGGCAATGTTTGACTTTGACGTTCAGTTCATAAGCCAGTGTGTGTAAAGAGTTCATTGTAAAGTCAAATGATGAGCACAAGTCTTATTTGTAGAAGTCATCTTTCAATCTTTTAGTGCAGTTAAGTTATAACAGGCACCAATGCATTGCAGATCAGTCAAGCTCACACCAACACCCACTTTTGAATTTAATTTATTATTTCTTACTTGCACTCTGACAATGGCTCCCTCAAAGGGTGTGTGTACCTTAAAATCCATCTGCTTCCACTGTAGCTTAATGCCATTGGATACTGATTGATTGATTTAAAATTGTAATTTACAGTAAACATTGCTATTATTTTTCTGGTGCTGCTTTCTTTCTTATAGCTGGTCCTGCACTTTTCTGTAGCTGGATAGCACCTATAAAAGGAGTCTGAGCTTTCCAGTTAACATTCTGTTTTTTTTGCCCCTTCCCAATTTAATGTCCAGTGTGAATGTCAATGATAACAGCTAGTTTTACTATTTAATTTAAAAATTTCTAAATTTCTAAATAAGCATTACTAATGACTATTAGTAATTTGGTACGCTCACTGTTGAGAAACACATTATGAGCAAAAAAGAGGAAAATAAGAAATACATTCAGACTAGAACCATTATCCATTGGCCTCTCTTATAGAAAAGATAGAGGCCTCAATGCACTCTGAAGCACCAGATAACCTTACATTATGGACAAAAAACTCCAAGAGTACTCTAAAGTATATCTTAGGCTATGTCAACACTACTACAATTTTATTTAAAAATAGCATTTAAAATAATTCACATAATTTACAAAAGTATTTCTGTATACACTAAAAGACCACAAATGTATATGATGTAGCCATTCGCCTACACTGGGTATACATGCATAAGCATAAAGAGAAAGAGGAAGTGTCCTCCATTTGCAGCTTGCATTTTCACACAGAGAACACAATGGCAAATATGAAAAAAAATGTTCTATTTGGAGTGGAGATGAGGTGGAGCTGATATTGAGACTAACACACAAATGTAAAGTGAGAAAAACAGCTGAGAAAATGTAATGAGCGGGATCAATTAAAGAACAATTAGAGTCTGCATTTTTCAAAACTCTTCATTTTCACCCGCTAATGCTGTGATGCTGAGCCTGCATTTTCAGAAATATGGCATATGGCTCTGGAGAGCATTTTGAAAAGTCTACATTTTGGGGGGTTAAAAATGCTGGGGTAGTGTAGAGGAAAGGTAAAAACGTTAATTTTTTTTTTTGTTTTTAAACGAAAATGTAGTAGTGTAGGCATAGCCTTAAAGAACAGTTCAATAGGCAACTTAATCAGGAAATCAAACAACAAGTTTAGGAGGCATTAAAAACAAGGAACTTAAGGAAAAGGAAAGCACCAAGCCCGATAAAAGATCTACTGCATAGATCAATAAACGTAAGACAAACGGTCAAGTTTAGATGCACTATAGCATGCAACCATGTGTATCAGCAAAATTATAATGTTGCAATATAATATTGGATCTTCAAGATAATTTGAAATGACTGGAATATTTTTAACAGTATAAAGTAGAAGCTGTGGGAGAAAATCTCCTAATGGATTTCTAGTTTTCATTTTTTATGACAATTTTGGAAGATTAATTAATGAAAATCTTAAAATTGGCAGAGCCATCACCTTCCAAATAAACTGCTGTATCTGGTTTTAAAATTCTTAGTCCTTATAATATGGCTTTTTCATTGTTAAAGACAGACGCTGATGATTTGAGAAAGAAACATTCTTCTAGAGTCCTAAGAGGTAAATTTTTTTTTTTTTTTTTGCTGGTTATCTTGCATTATTTTCATCTACTTCATCTTGATGTCATGATGGTGTCATATTGTGAACTCAGTGGATGTTTATAGGTAGCAGATGAGTGAAGTGACCAGGTGTGGTCACCTGGTGTTGACTAGGATTTTGAGACAGTATAAAAGGAATCCTGAAATTATGAGATCTTTAGCTTATTTGATATTTTTGCCAGTTGTTTTTGGAAATGGTTTTGCAAGACAATCTTCCAATGTGTATGGGTTTTTTTTGTACATTAAACACATTTTATTTCTTAATTCTCCTGTATATTTATATATTTATTTCTGTCTGTGTGTTTCTAGTATTGTGATGTTCTAACACTTAAGAGACTGATAATGAAGGAGGTGTTTGTGTTGAGTTCATTTGTGTTATAGGTGTGAAAAACGCTCTTGCAAGCTCATTATATTTCTATAGTTACTTCCTATTTTTTCAACTAAAGTAAGAGCCTGTTAATGTTTTGTCCCAAATGGTGCTCCCTATTTTTTTTTATCTGCCTATCACTGACTACGTTTTGTCATTGATATCATTTTTAATGAACAGACAACAAATTAAGCACTTGCTATGATGAAGCATGGGTATACGTATCTATACTAATAAAAGGCAAAGCCCTCACTGACTCACTCACTCACTGACTGACTGACTCACTCATCACTAATTCTCCAACTTCCCGTGTAGGTAGAAGGCTGAAATTTGGCAGGCTCATTCCTTACAGCTTACTTACAAAAGTTAGGCAGGTTTCATTTCGAAATTCTACGTGTAATGGTCATAACTGGAACCTGTTTTTTGTCCATATAATCTAATGGAGGAGGCGGAGTCACATATCGCGTCATCACGTATTATGCCTCCTACGTAATCACGTGAACTGAAAACAAGGAAGAGATTTACAGCACGAGTCGAACGCGGGAACGAAGGTAAATGACGTTAACTGTTGAGTGTCTTTTAATACTGTGTAACTGTTGAGTGTCTTTTAATACTGTGTAAGCATACATATTAACACATGTGCAATTAAACGTGTGCATTTACGGGGTGATTTCTCAGGCTTAAAAGCTCGCCTTTTATTAAAAAGGTAAATGCAAACTGTTTTCATTCTGAAGGACACAAACCATGTTAGATTTCAGCCGTTAAACGCGCAAAAATGTCGGTACACCAGATAAATAAGTGCAACATATTATCAGTTGTATTGTATGCTTACAATACATATAGAAATGTGTTAATCGTTAACTAATATTATGGGATGGTGTTTTTCGACTCGTGCCTTGATTTAAACGATTGCATGTCTTGGTGGGTTTGCGTAGCTTATTGTCAATATCTTTACACCTCTTTTTAAGACTTAATTTAAAAAGGTTTTCTTTTCTTCTTAATTAAAATTTAAAAGCAATACTTCACCGCTGCGAAGCCCCTCTAGCGTTGACGTCCGAGGTTCGATTACCGTAAGCGAGTGCAGTGAGTGTGTACGCCTGATGAGCCAAGAATAAGGGGGAAAGACGTGTCGCGTACTCTTTGCATTATTTGACAGTAAACTATTTTCAACCATTCTATGATCTGCTTCTCACAACTGAAGGCACCGTGGCTGATGTTACCTGACTTGCTGGCCAACCATAAGCGTTACCTGGTAGGTAACCACCCACTCACTTCACTCCCTTACGGGAATCGAACCTCGGACGTCAGCTCTAGAGGCGAAGCCCCTAAAATTGCGCCACGGCGTGTGGTTCGTTTCTTTGACAGCATGTAGATCGGGGTAATTACATTCACGGCATTCGTAGTCTGATTCACAATCTGATTGTATGGGTGGTTACCTACCAGGTAACGCTTATGGTTAGCCAGCAAGTCAGCTCGAAGTGATCACTCGAGTGAAGGCAGCTTCACAAAAAAACAGATCCTTAACAAATTGTTATTGGGATATTTTCCCTCAATTTAAAAAGGTTTTCTTTTCTTCTTAATAAAAATTTAAAAGCAGTACTTCGCCGGTGCGAAGCGCGTGGATTTGAGCGACTGATGCATACAGACATATTCATGAGTGCAAGTACTTCGGAAAGAAAGCACCGTGTAAACCTCAAGTTTAAATTAAGTTCATAGAACTACAAAAAGTTGCCATTGATTTGAGGCAAGATTGCTTTTCTCCTGTACAACTATACGCTGCATTCTTAACAGTAAGCTTGCACGGCTTGGTCATATTACAACCGGAGTGCTGACCTGACAACGTGGTATACAAAGAGAACTATAACAATCGTAATAAACGAACAAAAAAAAAAAGCGAAGAACCCTTGGATTTAATAAAAAGGCTCCTTCCTTGGCGAAGCAAGGAAAAAGGAAGACCTTATATGGTGTTCGTTTATAAAACAACGGAAAAGCTGTGTTAAGGCTGCTTCACAAAAAAACAGATCCTTAACAAATTGTTATCTGGATATTTTCCCTCAATTTAAAAAGCTTTTCTTCTTAATAAAAATTTAAAAGCAGTACTTTGCGGGGATTTAGATATTGATATATATATTTATATGCTACAGGATACACCCTCCACAAGTTAAGGAAGTAAAAATAAAAGTATATATTTCTGTTTTATTTAAACCTTTTAAGTTCGTATGCATAGCCCCGTTTGGCTGTTTTAGTTTTTTTTTCTTTCTTCAGTAATATTTAATCTCCTTAAAGAAAAAGAATATATGCATTTTACTTTTTTTATATCTCTTTAGTAATATTTTAGTGTAAAAGGATAACCAGTATTTAAACCTTTTATGTTACTTTATAAATTTATTTTACACAATGTTGAAAAATTAATAAGAAAGCTACATATTTTGGCAGCTGCTGCTTTAATTTTCAATGAAATGAAAAAAGCTCTCCAAGAGAAAACCTCAATGAAGAAGAAACAGTTTGCACTATCTAAAAAGGAGAAACCCTCATTTATAAAGGTTTGCTGCAGATGACTTAACTGAAAATAAATTAATAGTTCCTATGTGTATAATACATATTTATCTATTTTACTTATGCCTTTATTCCAGCTACTTGCAACATCTGAGGTACAGTTTGTTACATTACTTTTGTTTTTTGCAGCACAGGCAGGTGAAGTGACTTCCTCAGGGTCACACAGTGGTGTCAGTACCAAGATTTGAACTGACAAGCTCCGGGTTTGCTGAAATATTACTGAAGAAAGAAAAAAAACGAAAACAGGCAAATAGGGCTAGCATACAGATGTCCATCCATCCATTATCCAACCCGCTATATCCTAAATACAGGAGCCAATCCCTGCCAACACAGGGCACAAGGCAGGAAACAAACCCCGGGCAAGGTGCCAGCCCACTGCAGGGCGCACACACCCACACACCAGGGACAATTTAGAATCGCCAATGCACCTAACCTGCATGTCTTTGGACTGTGGGAGGAAACCGGAGTACCGGGAGGAAACCCAGACAGACACGGGGAGAACATTCAAACTCCACGCAGTGAAGCAAACCCGGGTCTCCTAACTGGCACCTTTCACTGCGCCACCATACCGCCCGCATACAAACTTAAAAGGTTTAAGTAAAACAGAAATATATACCTTTATTTTTACTTCCTTAACTTGTGGAGGGTGTATCCTGTAGCAAAACCCTAAGTTTTTTCATGAAAGCCCCTTTCAGTCAATAAGCCTTAAAAACAGGTGTAAAGGTAAACTTGCAGCACCACTATTCAATTACACTTGCCTAACGCCTCTCCTAAGGTGACATACTGTGGGATCTAGGCATCAGTCAAAGCACCAATCACAGGCCCGATTAGAAAGCGGGAAGCTGTGATTTGTCGTCTCCCTCCCATGTAACAATCACAGCCCGTGTTACAACGCACTATGTATGTATGTATGTATATATGTATATATGAAGAGGATGGATGGTTGGATGGATGTATATGTGTGTGTTTATGTATATGTGTATATGTATGTGTATATATATGTTGATATGTATATATATATATATATATGTATATATATGTTGATATGCGTATATATATATATGTATATGTAGATATGTGTATATATGTATATGTATATATATGTTTACATAACCTCTTTAACACACTACTTCTCCGCTGCGAAGCGCGGGTATTTTGCTATATATATATATATATATATATATATATATATATATGTGTGAATGAATGTATGTATGTATATATGTATGTCTATATTTATATATATATATATACTAGCAAAATACCCGCGCTTCGCAGCGGAGAAGTAGTGTGTTAAAGAGGTTATGAAAAAGTAAAGGAAACATTTTAAAAATAACGTAACATGATTGTCAATGTAATTGTGTTGTCATTGTTATGAGTGTTGCTGTCATATATATATACATATACACATATACACACACATATACACACATATACAGATATATTATATATACATATACACATATATTTTTTATATATATATATATATATACACATACATACATACATACATACATATACACACATAGATGCACTTACAATAACATAGAAATCAATATAAACAACATTAACATCATTATCATATGAGAATATGAAGTAATATATAAGAAGCACATTTCATATAAATATAAATTATTAAACAGTAAAATCTTCTTCTATAATTTGCTACCGTGGCTTTTCGTTGGTCTGTCCAGGATTTTAAATCACCTGTAGCTTGAAAACCGTTTCAGCTATTGACTTGAAATCTGGTACACATATAATACGTCACGTCTACTATCCGCTTTATGGGTGATGATTGTATTACTCTTTTTATGTTTATTTTATTTTAGAATCAACTCCTATCTGCGCACACCAGGGCGGCCGTGGGCAGATGCGTATGGTGTATTCACTCCATGTTATCGTGCATTGCGCTGTCACTGGTATTTTGATAAAAGAATTTCAACAATATATAAGAAGCGTATAAATTATTAAACAGTAAAACATTAACATTTAAGAAGTAAAGTTACATTGAGTACTACTGCAGTGCCTTCGGGTATACCTCATTTTTTGTTTGCCCATTACATGCTTAAATGTATACATTTTTTGGTGTACCTACCCGAGAACACGCGACATATAACCGAGCGTGGGAGAAGCATGGATTTTAAACACGCGTTGAGTTCATCTGCTGGTCTTCCTCGTGGAATAACTGGTAATGTTTGACTAAAATGTACAGCGAGTAAAACAACATCACCTCCTTTTTTTTTTTACGATCTCTGAGATCTTGCTTTTTTCGGTTCAAGGCTTCATAAGCTGTTTTATGTGCCCTGGTGTACTTAATAAGTACTAATTATCCCAAACCATCATCTTTGAATGTTGCAAGACTTTCGCCTTGTATGTAGATCGGGGTAATTACATTCATTGCATTCCTAGTCTGAATCACAATCTGATTATATGGGTGGTTACCTGGCACTGTAGGGTTGCCACCCGTCCTTTAAAATACGGAATCGTGCCGCGTTTGAGAATGAAATTGCACGTCCCGTTTTGAATCAATACTGGACGGGATTTATCCCGTATTTTTTTTATAATTTTTTTTTTAAAGCAGCGTGTCATGCAAATCATCCCACACGCATTTTATGAAGATGCCTCCTTTCCTACTTTTGATTGGGTAATACTTGATGTCATCGTTAGTTTGATTGGTCTTTTTAACTGTCCAGTGAGGAGGGCGTGTCTTTTAAGTACAGTCTGCAAAGTGTTGGCACTGAGATGTGGCGTCAGCGCCATAGTTGAAGCCCCTAACGTTGCGGTCAGCAAGTCGGCTAACATCCGCCATGTGCCGTCTTTCAGTTGCGAGAAGCAGATCATAGAATGGTTGAAACTGTTGCCCTTAACGTTGCGCTACGGCGTGTGGTTCGTTTATACCTCGTGTCTTCTCATTAAACTTTTATCTCGCGAATATGTTATTGCAATCCGCAGCGGGTGCGTTTCTATAAACTTAATTTAAACTTACGTTTTACACCGTGCTTTGTTTCCCTTATGAACATGCTTGTATGCTTCACTCGCTCCGTTCTCAATTGTTTAATTAATTTTTTGCTCTTCGCTGTTTCCGGCTGTTCCTCCATTTCCCCCTACTTCGTTCTTTTATCTCGCGAATATGTTATTGCAATCCTTAACGGGAGCATTTCAATAAACTGATTGAAAATAGTTTTGCATTTACCTTTTTAGTAAAAGGCGAGCTTTTAAGCCTGAGAAATCACCCCGTAAATGCACACGTTTAATTGCACATGTGTTAATATGTATGGTTACACAGTATTAAAAGACAGTGAACAACGTCAGTTACCTTTGTTCCCGCGTTTGATAAAAGGTGAGCTTTTAAGCCTGAGAAATCACCCCGTAAATGCACACGTTTAATTGCACATGTGTTAATATGTATGCTTACACAGTATTAAAAGACAGTCAAAAATTAACGTCATTTACCTTCGTTCCCGCGTGTGACTCGTGCTGTAAATCTCTTCCTTGTTTTTAGTTCACGTGATTACGTAGGAGGCGTGATGACGCGATACGTGACTCCGCCTCCTCCATTACAGTGTATGGACAAAAAATATGTTCCAGTTATGACCATTACGCTTTGAATTTCGAAATGAAACCTGCCTAACTTTTGTAAGTAAGCTGTAAGGAATGAGCCTGCCAAATTTCAGCCTTCCACCTACACGGGAAGTTGGAGAATTAGTGATGAGTCAGTCAGTCAGTCAGTCAGTGAGTGAGTCAGTCAGTGAGGGCTTTGCCTTTTATTATTATAGATATATATATATATATATATATATATATATATATATATATATATATATATGTCCATCCATCCATTTTCCAACCCGCTGAATCAAAACACAGGGTCACGGGGGTCTGCTGGAGCCAATCCCAGCCAACACAGGGCACAAGGCAGGAACCAATCCCGGGCAGGGTGCCAACCCACTGGCATCCTTCAACATCTGCAGTAAGATGCTGCAGATGTTCTATCAGATGGTTTTGGCGAGTGCCCTCTTCTACGCAGTGTTGTGCTGGGGAGGCAGCATTAAGAAGAAGGATGCCTCACGCCTGGACAAACTGGTGAGGAAGGCAGGCTCTATTGTTGGCATAGAGCTGGACGGTTTGACATCCGTAGCAGAGCAACGGGCACTCAGCAGGCTCCTATCAATTATGGAAAATCCACTACATCCATTAAACAGTGTCATCTCCAGACAGAGGAGCAATTTCAGCGACAGACTGCTGTCACTGTCCTGCTCCACTAACAGACTGAGAAGATCATTCCTCCCCCAAACTATGCGTCTCTTCAATTCCACCAGAGGGGGTAAACGTTGAACATTATTCAAGTTGTTGTCTGTTTTTTTACCTGCATTTTTTATTACTCTTTATTTTAATATTTTTTGCTGCTGGAGTATGTGAATTTCCCCTTGGGATTAATAAAGTATCTATCTATCTATCTATTTATATGTATATATATGTACATATGTATATATATATATATAGATGTGTAAATTTGTATATATATATATATATGTATATGTGGATGTGTATATGTATATATATATATGGATATGTAGATATGTGTATATGTAGATATGTATATGTATATATGTTTACATAACCTCTTTAACACACTACTTCTCCGCTGCGAAGCGCGGGTATTTTGCTAGTTATGGCATAAAAAGAGGGTTGCCTTTGAATATTTTTTAGCAGCACTGGTTGGTCTTAAAACAGGATGGATCCTTGCTAGTGTTTCATTTGTGACTTATCACTAACAGTTGAGGTGTGAATCAGTTTTAATGTGCAGGCTAAATCCCTCCTACCAACATGGCACAGTAACAGAAATTTAGCATACCTGTACTAAAAACAGAATTCACTGTAATGAAAAAATCTAATCTAATCTAAATCTAATGGAAGCATTTTTCATAATTTTGTCGGCACAAAAATATAATTCTAAGTCACCTGATTTTTCGCAGCACCACAGTATCTAAACAAAGGAAAATGGCTTTTGGCATGGTATGATATAAACAGTTTTACCACTGTCCTGAAAAGAGGTACTAAACCAAAGACCTTATGGTCATTGTTTGCTTTACTCACCCAACTCTGTGTGGTCTGAAATGAGTACCTTTTTACAGCTATTCGGCATAGCATTATAGTAAACACTACATGTGCCAAAGCACACATAAAAAAGAATATGCAACATAACTACCATACAAAATATAACTAGGAGTCTGTATGGGTCATTAGGCTTCATTGTTGCAATTTAACTATTAAGAAAAATATATGCTATTATTAATAATAATGTATATTGCAATATTAGTTGTCAGTTCCAAATAAAGGCCAAAGACCTGTTCCTTTATCATAAATTACTCTCGTTAGAACCTGTTCTATTAGGCATTGAGATGGTTCTCTGTGAACAACGTATCCCTCAACATAGAGCAGATCAAGGAGCTCATCATCAAATTCAGACGATCACATGATGAAGATCATGCTCCAGTTTTCATCAATGGGGACAGGATGGTTTGTGTACCAAGCTTTAGGTTTCTGGGGATATATCACTAGGGACCTTTCATGGACAGCTGACACCATGGCACTGCTTAAGAAGGCACAGCAATAGCTATTTTTCTTAAAAATGTTAAAAAAAGCTGGCCTCCCTTCGACAGATGTTGCTGAATTACTACCGCTGCACCGCAGAGAGTATTTTAACCCATTGTATTTGTTTGTGGTATCTCAGCTACACAGCTGCTGATAGTAAAGATCTACAGCAGGTTGTGTCGAGAATGCAGAGGATTGTCAGGGTGCAGCTTCCAGTCCTGGGGCCTCATGCATAATGGAGTGCATAGAATTCACACTCAAACATGGCATACATACAAAAGCAGAAATGTACGTACGCACAAGAAAATCCAGATGCATGAATCTATGCGTACGCCAACTTCTATATTCTTCCGCTACATAAATCCCGACATAGCCTAAGGTATACTTTAGAGTACTCTTGGAGTTTTTTGTCCATAATGTAATCTTAATGTTATCTTGTGCTTCAGAGTGCATTGAGGCCGCTATCTTTTCTATAAGAGAGCCCAATGTATAATGGTTCTAGTTTGAAAAGTAACGCATGTGCCAGCTGCCACTCCCCAACTCCTCTCAGAATTATGCCTCTTTGAATATGCAAATCAATATAAATAGCCCTTAAGCTCAGCGTTCTGTGAAAGGACAATGGCAAAATCACATGGGAAAATAGAAGAATTGCAGCGAATACCAAGTGGAGGAAAGGAAAAACATATTATTTGTTGGTTTAAACAGTGATATAAATAACAAAAGGAAGTTGATCAAGTGACAGAGTGTCGGGAAAACTCAAAAGTTCAAGTTCACAAAGTTGCACAGTGACCGAAAATAAAAAAAGTTGTCCGATATCAAAGTCGCTGTGAAAAGGCGAGTCGTAACCCACCATCTGAGAGTCATATGGAAGCTTATTAGAGATTATTATTATTATTATTACAGAGAAAATAAAACAAAATAGGCACACAGTGGCAAAATGCTCAAAATGTTAACTTTAATCTCTAACTTTCCACTTTAATCACGTAGTTTATTTTGTCATTAAAATAGAACATCGTAAACTTCATCTTAAAATCGTTTAATTTACTAGTTTCTCAAATACCATCGTAACTAAAGTAACACGTTAAATGCTTTGTATTGTATGTATTCTTCTATGTGCTCTATGGGTGTGAACTACTACATGCTTCTTAAACGAGCTTTCTCTTCCTCGGACAGGACACAGAATCCATTACATTCATAATATTACAGCTCTCTGAATAAATTAAATACTGAGATGTATACTTGATATCATTTTCATGACGATAGGAGTTAAAGCATGTTATTAACCATGGGAACACGGTGGTGCAGTGATAGTGACGAGCTGGCGCCCCGCCCAGAGATTGTTCCTGCCTCCCGCAAGTTGCTTGCTGCATTGTTCACGACCTTCAATGAAATAATTTATTGCAGCAGTACTGTCTCTCTCAAACGTACTAACCCCCAATTCATGTCCTTCCTTTTCTTTCTCCAAGTACCCAATTGCCACACAATCAGCTCTGTAATAGATGTCAAGCCATCTGTAAGCTCAGAATGCCAATTCTTAAAAACTTTTAAGGAACATTGAAATATCTTCGTAGTACATGTTTAATTATTCTATCCATCTATTCATCCAATGTCACACCAGTCCCAGCAAGAATACAGCTCGAGGCAGGAACAATCCCTGAACAGAGCGCCAGCTCGTCCCTAAAGCTGCGACACTGTGTCCTCACATGTTTTAATTATTAACAATATAGATTATTTAAAGGATGTTAACATTTTATCTGTATAATGTAAAAAACATTTTGCTGCATTTCATCTTAAAAATTATATTGTCATCATATGTAACTATGCACTTTATAAAGTGGCTCAGGTTGTGCAATATTATAACTGTATCGCAAGTTTGCAGTGAGGTGATTGTACTTATAAGTTCAAGTGCCATATGGGAGCAGTTCAAATAGCGCATGACTGAGGCAGCGTGTGCTTAATGCTGTATACCGATAGTTCTCTTTCCGATCAGCTGCTTGAGAGCTGTGATTCCACACTCAGATACAGTGGGATAAATACTTCAGAGTAACAACGCTAAAGCAGCTATGGTATTTGGAATTGTTTGGCCCTTCCGTGGACCATTATATTGTTACGGGTTAATTACAATCAGATGCCTTAAACTAAAACAATATGTGGTATAATTTCAGTGTATTTGATAAAGCTGTCAGGGATGTGTATCTAAAAAAGAAAGGGAAACCGCACTGGAACAAAAGCACTGCTTTGACGCTGGATGCCATCAGTTTGCAAAACCGAGCGCAGAACTTGCGTACACCAGGGATTGAGTTAGCATGAAAATGTGCGTGGCTTTATGCCAGGTTTAGTTTTTATACATCGAGATGTAAGCATGGAAACTGGCGTACACAACATTTTTGTTTGTACGCACCGTTTACACATGAGGCCCCTGGAGGACATCTATAGCACATGCTGCCCCAGGAAAGCCACCTGTATCTTCTTCATGGATTCCACTCACGTATGCCATAGTCTATTTGAACATCTTCCATCCAGAACACTACAGAGCCTTTCATGCATGGACCTTGAGGCTCAAAGACTGTATCATCCCAAGAGCTACAAATGTACTCTATCAGTCTATTAAGAGCTCCTGGTAGAGCACTTTGTACTATATGGTTACGTACATTATACTTATGTTTTCATATTGTATATTTTTATTGTTTTGTGTGCTATTTTGTCATTTTATGTGAAGAGTATTGTTTTGTGGAGAAGTTGTACACTGAGTCTCATTGTACTGAGTACAACAACAATAAAGGATTTCAACTAAATTCAGTTTAGTTCAGTTCAATTCATTGAAATGTTGTGGGTGCATCAGTGAGACCCACAGGCATGACTTGAAAATTAGCACGCTGTGTTCTTCTCGAACATCTATACCATATGGTACAAGACAAATTCAAATGTGTCACTAACATGGGGAAAATAGTCTGAATTCTGTACAGTAATGCTATTGAGAACACAAACTCTTTACTCTTTATTTTCTCTTTAATCAATACTATCAGTGAAGCCTGTAAACTGCAACTTGCCTCTTTAGCCTATCAATTTTCTGACACTGAGATGAACATGAAAAATCCCCTAAAAGTATTAATTAATTTAGAAAATTGATATGATAAAATTAAGAGAAATGTCTTGTCCTTGTAATTTTAAACAAGACATTTTACAGAAAGGTAAAAGATCACCGTAATTGCATTTCTTGTCTCATTTTCAAAGAACCAAAATGCTACAAATGTTGCCACTATATCAATATATTCATAAAATCATATACCAAGTCATCTAACTATGGATTAAGTGAGTCATAACTCCTAAACCTAGCCACTTGCCAGTAAATCATAATTAAAATACATATTACTGAGAGTGGAGAGTCTGCATAAAAATATGGACAAGCATTTCAGAACTGACGCCAGAGGATTTCCCATCATGATGTTCTGTGTCGTCTAATTTCATGTCATTTTAACCCTTTAAGCTTTATTATTTTTTAACTACAAAATGGGAAAGGTGCTACACCTATTTCACAAGATTCACATTCCTTATTTTACTGATTTTTATGTAATCCAAAATCATTAGACTATACAATAAAGCAATTTGTTCATGGAGTTGTATGGGATATATTTTCGAATATAAATACCCTTTTAAATATTAGAAATTCCTCATAATCAAAAACGATTGCAATAACAATCACCAATTTGCTTTCATTATAGGTACATACATCTGTCTGTCCTTTTCCAATGCAGTTATTGCTCATGGGCACTTGGAGCCTACACCACCCTTAATGTGGCACCATCGTATTTTAGAGCTCATTCATATAGGATCAATTTAAAGTTATCATTTGGCCAGATACACATCTTTTAGATTAGAATGGAAAAGAGAACTTCCCAAAGAAAAGCCCATGAAGACATGGGCAGAGGATACAGACTCCACACAAACATGCCAGAATTTGAGCAAGGTGGCTAACCACTATGCCAATCTGAAACCAAGGTAAAATAGAGAAGATTCAAAGTAACGGTTTTATTATTAGCATTTTAAGTTTTCAGGGTATTAACTGCAATATATTTCATTTGTGGATGAAGAAATGAATTTATTTTTAAAAATCTGTACTTAGTGATTCATCTGACGCTTGGAAGCATTATTACTGCACGTTGCAATGAAGTTTAATCAATATTTATGTAACTATGGTCTGTGCATGTGCAAAGCCTACTTGTGAAATTTTATTCCTTCAAATACAATATATATTTCCATTTTTATTTTTAGGTTAAATCTCTTTCTTTTCCTTTTTATTATACACTTCTTTTTGTTTTCATGATTATGATGCATGAGTCTGTGAGAAAGTGTTTCTCGGATTCTGGCAAGTAAAACACTGACAGAAACACTGGAGAAAAGCTTCTAGTTAAAAACTGAAGGGTTTATTGTATCAAAACAATATTATCACAAAGTTACAAAAGGAATTACAACACCCTGGCACTCAAAAAACCCACAAACTCTGAACTCAGGACATGCAGGAGCACTACAACCACTGACATGATCAACACTGGGACTTGCGCATTGCCTTTGTGATATCCCATGTTGTGGGAAGTGGCCTCAGCCTACACTCTGGACATCTGATAGTTCATGAACCGAACAGGATCAGTGGAGAGATGAGACACAGACAAAAATTGAAGGGTGAATGGTGCAAGTTTATTTAAAAGAGTGCTGTACAACCAAAATGCAGTAGTGTCAGGTGGGCTTTGAGACACAGTCCTTCAACACTGACACTTCTTCAGAAATAAATAAAAACAAAAAAAAAAGGAAAAATATGGTGTCATTACAAAAACAGTGCACTCCTACAAAAACAATGCACACACTCCAATAATAAAGGTTGTCTTCTTTTATCCCTGGCTCAAGACATTCCTAAAGCAGGAAAGAAAAAATGCACAAAAACAGTGTGTGTATATACAAAAAAAAACAACTGCACCAAACCCAAAATCAAAAACTATCCCAGCACCAAATAAGTATATATATATACCTCCACCAAAAATAATCACTAGGAGATATATAACTCTATATACAAAAAGAATATATACAAAAACCGGCAAAATCACAACTGCTTCTCCAAATAGCTCAGCAGTGCTTACTCCTACCTCGCTTTTAGGTCCACTGACAACCCCTGTTGGCCGGTAACTCCTTAAATATAACCGGCAAGATTGTCCAGCCAATCTGCCAACACGTCTACCTCATGCGCCTATCCCGGTAGATAGTAGCGCATTCACGCCCCGCTCCGCAACACGCCCCGGGCAACTATGTATTTAAAACCAAACCCCTGCGGGTCGTGCGCATATAAACCTCCGGGACAGCCAATGGCTATGCTGAGCTGAAGCACATTTGTTGTCGACTCACCAGTAAGTAAAATCATTTCTTTAACATTATGGGATCCCCATCTCTGACTCAATCAAATGCCGGCTTTCTCTTTTAGGCGCACCGCACTTTAAACCACCTGCACTGGGCAGGCTATGAGGACGCCGGCATATAAAAATGAACACGTGTGGTGGAGCCCGTACTGGCCATTATACCGGCTCCACGTGTGTCCAGACACACCGCGCCTCACAGCGCTCACCCGCTAGACGTGCCCCGTGTTCCTGCGACAGCACCCTTAACACACCAATGGTAAGCGCACTTCCTTATAACCATATAAGTGAAGCTGCGGCTTCACTTTCAAGGCCTCTTCAACTTAAATTTGGTAATGCGCGGGCCGCATTACCACAGCCTTCCTCCCTTACTTTCCACCCTCCAAAACTTCTGCACACTCTGACAGTAACTGGAGAAGATTATGGCTGGAGCACAAACAATACTTCCACTAATAGCTGCATTCATCTCTTCTGAATTTACTGAATTTAACTTGCAATCTAACATGGATTGAACACTGAATGATTATTTAATACAAGCTTGTTGTTGTGATTATTTTGTTGTTGCTGTGAAACTATGTTGTACCTGTCCACTGTGCATTTTTAAGCATTGAATCTTCTTCAGTCATGGAAGTAATGTGCATCTCTGAACACAATTACCCAATCAGTCCAAATTTTTAAAATCAGCGAGGGAAATGCAAAGGTATCTCCATTAGATGATAGCATCAGTTCAGACTACTGCAAAGAACAATAAAAACTGTGTGTAATGTGAATGCAATGTCTTGAATACAAAACACTATAAAGTACCTTTCTATCTCTTATATATATTTCTCTTCTGGTTCGTCCTGCTTCCACTTCAAAACCGGTCCCACCCACACGCAGCTGACACAGCATTTCTCGATTCCTATTCGTCGTCTTCCATGTCATGCACTATACTGGCCTGCTGAGCGTAATACATCCAACAAGTACTCAAGGTGCTGCTACAACTGTAAAGTAGCTTTACCACCTTTGCGGGAGCCACCTGTGTCTTTACAACAGCTTCTTACACAGCAAACATCAGAAGCTAAAAATTATCGTGAACACATTTGAGAATACAACTCTTCTCTAGTGTTTGCTTCCATGGGTGCATAGATAACTCAACCTCCTGGTCACGGACCATACTGTTTTAAAATACATGGGCAAATTTATCACCAAATCTCTCCGCTATACGCTAACACTTCTACCTCTCCAGGATATGGACAGTTGTATGTTTTTGACACAGCGCAAGTTACTGATACAATGCCCCGACATTGCAGCGATTTTCGTCGAAGAAGATGGCGAAATGCCTGCCGAAAGGGACATTTGCATCTATCCCATATGCAACACCTGTAAACAGATTTCCACGCTCAATATGAATTGCGATCCTGTGGTTTACCCACTTTTATTCCCTTATGGAGACATTGGCTGGCACAAAGATTTACAACATGTTCCCGATAAAAGAACCGCCAAGTGAATAAGGCTTACTCAATGCCAGTTAGTATTTTGCACTCCAGCAGCAAACTATTCCAACAGTACATTGTAGATGCGTATGTTAAAACAGAGGGCGCGCTCGTCTCAACTAGCTCAGATTGCATCAACAAGATCTGCGCGTGGAACAATACAATGTTTGAATATACTGTAGATGCACTGCAAGCAAACTTTGAAAATAACAATGTACGTGTAGGCAAAATGATCATATTACCATCCACATTTCCAGGAAGTCCAAGATACAAGCAACAAAACTATCAGGATGCCATGGCCATAGTATGTAAATTCGGAACGCCCGATTTATTTATCACTTTCACATGTAATCCTACTTGGCCGGAAATTCTACATGCACACTGCATCTTTCAAGAAGTATTTATTTCTATTTGATTTCTGAATTCCTTTCTCACTGTTTTCCATTCGTATTCTTACACCGCTGTATGCTACGGCGGGCGTCAGTTAGTACTGTAATATTTACCTTAAAAGATTTCAAACTTTTCTTTTACATAGCTTCTTTCTCAGTGCACACCATTACTAGCTGCTTTATAAGACATTCAAGAACACAATTCAGGGAGTCAATTTTTTGATGAACTATGCACCAGTTCACATTTGCCGAGTACTTTATTTTCTCAGGACAATTGCTTGAACAAAAAGAACCTTTGCCATTAAAGCAGATTGACTTTCTTAAGATGGCATTGACATTTAGAGGCATCATAAGTTTTTGAACAGAGCAGTTAGTAAGTAAGAATTCTAGATTGAATGCATGGCACATTAGTTCAGGCCTCCAAAAGTGAATGCCTGATGCTCGATCATCTAGCTATTGAACTTTAAATTATTCAGGCCATATGTCTTTTAAAAAAGAGAGGGCATAATGATAATTCAGAAGGCACTGAAATTATGCTAAATGTTTAATTATTATTTATTTCTAGCAGCCCTACAAGTAATGTCCAAAGTCCATCAAATCCCAGTGGGATATGGTGCATTAATGCACTCAATTCAGCCCCAGGGTGCAATGAAGTGCAAAGGAAAACATTATAAAAATGATAAAATACCATTCACAGAAGTAATTCTGCCAGGCTGAAGATGTGTCATTAAAAGGCTGGTTGCATCAGAGCAAATAAGTAAAAGCTCTTTTATTTTACTTTTACAATCCATTGCAATTTTCTAACCCAGTTGCAGCACAATATTGTAGGCACACATTAAAGGAATGAGGATGAATGAAAACTAAATATAACCATTTTTCAAGAATCTGGAAAGATGCTTAAATCTAAAGGTGTTTGCAGCGAAGATGTATACTGTAGCAGATAAGCTATACTAGAAATTCAGATTCAGTCACAGAAACATAGTTTAAAACGTAGTTGTTTAATAATTTAGGATGTTTAATTACACAATTTATGTATAGTTAATGTATATGATATAATGTGCCTAATATTCTCAAACATGTTTTATCCAATTCATGCTCAAGAGGAACTGGCAATCATCCTAGCAAGATTAAATAAAAGACAGGAACCAGTCCTGGAAAGGGGGCTGATCCATCACAGGGCCCACATGCACACATATATATGACCAGCTTGGAATCGCCAATTAATTTAACATGTACAGTATGTCATAAAGTACATAAGGAGGAAAACATATATGTGGAGGACTTGTGGTCTCAACATGGACAAACAACTAAGCGTAAGAACTAGGAATGCCAGAAAAAAATGTACAGGATGACTGTCTTTTGGTCTGCAGGTAGGAAAGGCTGTCACAAAGTAGGGGTAGTTGTCTGCAAGGCCAAGAGAGAGTGTGGTGTACACTGGCAGGGAAAAGGCATGTTATTATACCCAGTGTTTAAAGTGGACCAGAATTCAGCTATAAGAAAAATAATTTCAAAGTGCACAACGTGCAGAAGATACAATGCGAAAGTAGGTGAGCAAAAAATGGCAGATTTGCCAGAAGATCGTCTAGCACCAAACCAACCACTGTTTACAAATGTTGGAGTGGATTATTTTGGCCCCTTCCTAGTCAAAAGAGGAAGGAGCCTAGTCAAGAGGTACGGAGTAATCTTCACAAGTTTAACAACCAGAGCTGCGCACATAGAGATCGCACATCGCACTGATTCTTGTATCCAAGCCATACTCCTATTTACAGATAGAAGAGGACAAGTTAAAATCATGCGCTCAGACAATGGAACAAATTTTGTTGGAGCAGAAAGAGAGCTACGAGAAGCTATTAAAAAATTGGAACACAAAAAAATTAGCTACGCTATGATGCAAGAACAAGTCAAATGGATTTTCAATCCACCATCAGCTTCTCATCAAGGTGGAGTGTGGGAAAGACAAATCAGAAGCATAAGAAAGATCTTAAATTCAACACTAAATCAACAAACACTCGATGATGAAAACCTTCCACAATGATGTGTAGAGTGGAATCAATACTCAATAACAGACCCCTTACAAAGACATCAGATGACCCAAATGATTTGGAACCACTCACACCCAATCACTTGTTGTTACTGAAGACAAAACCTGAAATACCACCCGAACTCATTTCAGAAAATGAACCATACCCAAGAAGACGCTGGAAACAAATTCAATACATGGCTGATTTGTTTTGGAAAAGATGGACTAAAGAGTATTTGCCAATACTTCAAGAACGTCAAAAATGGCTTACACCAAGAAGAAAGTTTGAACCAGGGGACGTTGTTTTAATTGTAGATAAAGCTACACCTCGCAATTCCTGGGTAATGGGTCGAGTCATCAAGACAATGCCAGATGCCAAAGGTGCAGTCAGAAGAGTTTGTTTGCAGACCAAAACCAGCACACTGGACAGACCCGTGAACAAACTGTGCCTGCTTCAAGAAACAGCTAATGTTTGAAATATGAATTTTTTTAAAATGTTTGTTTGCAGTGTTATTGCTAATGATTTGAAAAGAATAGTTAATATAAAAGTAACTGGCTCATATTGTAGTAAAGTATAGTAATTGTCTCCACTCGTGCATAGCCAATTAGGGGGTGGAAATATAAGAGCCAATCATAGAAAGTTAAAGTTTTAATTTAAAATCATATTAATGTTTGCTTTATTTGAATAGAATATAATTTCTTCCATAGTCATAGACAATGGTATAGTCTTGTCCCCCTATAAGTTTGTAAGAGATAGAATCTTCTTGCTATAACTGAGAAACAGTGTGTTAATAAGCTTTAGTTGTGTTTAGAACAAGTCCCAGTAAACAGGGACTTGTAAGATCCATTCTTAAGTTAGAAATGGGATAAGCATGCAGTTTTCTGACCATTTTGAAATGGTTCATAAATTATAAGTGATTAGTAACGATTTAAGATGTAACAAGATTAAGCTTTGAACTGAATTTAACATGTACAGTATGTCATAAAGTACATAAGGAGGAAAACAAATATGTGGAGGACTTGTGGTCTCAACCTGGACAAACAACTAAGCGTAAGTACTAGGAATGCCAGAAAAAAGTGCACAGGATGACTGTCTGTTGGTCTGCAGGTAGGAAAGGCTGTCACAAAGTAGGGGTAGTTGTCTGCAAGGCCAAGAGAGAGTGTGGTGTACACTGGCAGGGAAAAGGCATGTTATTATACCCAGTGTTTAAAGTGGACCAGAACTCACCAGCACACAGTACCTGCACAACTTAAAATTCCTACAAAGAGTGTCGATTTTGATATGTTAAATTTAACTCTACTGTATAGAATGTTATAAATAAAAATATAAAATAAAAAAGGGGGGAGGTTGACACCCTTTTTCAGCACACAGGTCAGCATCACCCACCACCACTTACTGATCAAATATTAACATACTACCATAAATAGTGTACCACCAGTAAATTGGTTAAACTCATTACACCAGTATAGAAGGAAGGGTATCATCAAGGTTCCATAATCCCTGTTAGTGTACCAAGTTAAGCAGAGGGTTATCTAAAAGCCAGAGAATTAAATGGGCACTGGGCTTAAACATGTAATGTTCCACTAGGTTGATGCACAGCAGGCAACTTTGTTGCTAAAAACGCCTGACACATCATAAGTCACTTCATACAAATATAAGGGCAGTTTCTGTCCATCTTGGAGTTACTCTGTATTGGTATATGCAGTGTTAACATTTGCAATGTGCCATTTATTTAATTGTATTTTTTTTTAATTCAGGTAGTAATAAAATTACATTTTTCATTCAACAAATGTTGCATTGCAAACATTAACACTCTGATTGAGAATCCTACTACAAATACTATATAATTGTGCCAACATACAAAACTGACACTATAACCTCATAAAGGAAATTTGAAATAGAAAAATATATAGAAAATAATAAAGAATTATAACGGGAGTAAGTAATCTCATTTGAGTCCATTAAACATTCTGGTGATTAGTCGTTGTTAGTGTAGCAAAATTAAAGCAGGAATAAACTGTGTGAATAAATGATAAATTCCATGAACAGTTCCCAGGGCCTGAGTCTGAGATCCCCACAGATACAACATCAGCTACTGTACTTCAATGTGTGACTGTCAATTGACTCCAATGGATTTTTTTGTTTGTTTAAAATTTCCTGTATTATGCAATTTTGGCTGTATATGCCATCTGCTAGATTGAAAAATGCAATGCTTTTTACTAGCAATCGTGACTAAAACTTTAGAATGGGCATGTCAAGAATGACACCATTGAGTGAATGTCTCATGAGTAATACTGCAGATATTGAAGGCTGTACTGCAATAGATGAAACTTCTGAAGTAAGATTTAATTATTAAGTATATTAAGAAAGAATGATGTTACAGAGGGCTTAGGGTAGTGGAAAAGTATTATTTTTGGTGGTAGGTATGTTGGCAGCCACCCTTTTTGGTAGACAAGATTAGAACCCATAAAAGTATACACAAAGGGGCTGCACGTTTTACTTGTATACCTATTTTTGTATTCCCTTTGTTCATCATTCTCATATACTTTCTTTTTTTAAATAAATCTATTATTTTTGACATCTTGCATTGAAAATGTTACTTGCATGTTATGTCTAGTTTTACAGAGAAAAGTGTATGGTTATGTGTTGTTTAGAAATGGTTCCGAAGCTGCAGATATCTGCAGTGCTGCGATTCAGCAGATCCACTGGACAGCCAATTGGATTGCAAGTTTTTGTTACTTGGTTTACTTGACTTGCATCAGATAACCCTTCCCCACCCCTAATCTTAGTGTAATTAGGTGTTATCACTGATGTATAATATAAAGCGACAACCTCCTCAAATGAGTGGAGCTCTGGAGGTCCGCAGCTAGAGTCAGTTGGTTGCTTACCTAGCCTTACTTGTGGCTTTGGAGAAAGCATCTGCCATGTACTAGAGACAGCCTTTATGAATCATCCCTCTACATTCAGGTTAGCCATGAGTGTCATCAAATCCATGACTTGTTTTGGACATTGAAAGAGACTGAGAGAGAGGCACACACACAAACAGACATCATAAATACAAATCATTGATTAAAGCAACTTCTTCAGTTCTCAACAGTTGCACCCAGGAAATGATAGAAAACCTTGCAGGATCAAATCAGATTTACTCTGATTGCTCAGTTGTGGTCTCTGACTCTGTTAACCTATTGAGAAGGCTTTACTGGATATACTGATGTGGCTCTGGACATGTACTGCACTTTGTTTGAACTGCCACAGCTACATTGCATGTATGCATTGATTTACCCCTTTGTTTTAATAGTCATGCTCCATTTCCAAACCAGTTTAATAAATAAATATTTAAAAAAAAATGGTGCAGAGGTGTTCCTGGATCAAAATGAATCAAACAATGATCTGTTTTGCAGAGATATGTAGCTTGTTTTCAACTCCATTCTTCGATGTACTCTGACATCTAAGATGCAGCTATCATACAATAGTCTGAACTTCAATTCTGGATCTTGACTGACAAAAATGTATAAGTCCATATTGAAAGACTGTTAAATAATATTGTATTAATTACAGCATTTAGTCATTTATGTTGTAATGTTACTATTAAATGTATGCTAAAAATTATTATATGTATTATAAGAAATTACTGCATATGTATTACAAGCAGTTATACTTTATTCATTATATGCTTGCTGGCCTTTTTAGGGGTATGCACAAATTGAGAATCCTGTTGTTTTTGTGAGATATGTCAAATAAAGAAGCTAACCATCTACTAAATGTTTTGGCCTCCTTGGATGGAGGGTCACGGCCATACATGCCTTTACAGAACAGAGTGTACAATGTAAGCTTAAATGGTTTATCTAGAACAGGGGTCTCAAATGTAGTTCCAGGAGGGCAGGTTTTATTCCAGCCATTTTCATAATTAGCAGCCAATTGCTGCTGCTAATGTAACATACTGTGTTAGGTTCATTTTAATTATCTTGATTTTTAAGATTTTATAAACATAAATTGCTTTTTTTTATTATTATTATTAACAAGCTGCCAGTTAACAGTAAGTACCAGGCTATTCTGGGTCAAACAGCATTAGGATGATGTCTTCAGAAAAAGAAAATAAACAGTATTAGAACTTTTTGATATGTCATAGTCTGTCAAGCCATATAATTAAATAACTTAACATGCCTCATTAACAGCAGACATTGACTTCTAAAATCAAAGTTGGTTGCAGTAAAAACCTTAAGTTATTGCAACCCTCCAGGAATTGAGTATGAGACACCAGATGTATAATAATTAATATGTTTAATATTTAACATGCTGCAGTAATAAAAAGGAGAGAGTCATAGCACATGAACTACTTGAAAATAGGTTGATAAAGAAAGCTGAGAACAGGACAAGTACCCTTGTTGTTCAGGATAAGCCTTATACCAACACATTTAATTATATTATCTATTTATTATCAAGGCAATTGTTGTGTTTTCTGTTGATCATTTGGTGTTTTTACATTACTTTTGCCATTAAACATTTCATTTTGTGGTTAAAAAAGTTTACAGTATTAATACATGATGGTTTGGCTTTCCATCTAAAGTTAGGTTCTTAACACTACAACTGCTACATGTTTTCAGTACTATAACTGGTGAGGCTATGCCAAGTGGTGTCTGAATCTTTCAGTTCTCAATAATAGTCCATCAGCTTGACAAGCTGATAAAGCAACCCTACTGACCTACCCCCCAAAAACCAGTTACCCCCTCACCAAGAATTTCCCCACATAGCTTATCCTGCATTGTTTCCTCATGGGTCAAACTTCATGGGAACCCCCCAACCCCTCACCCCCTCCCCCCGATCATCGATTGTAGTTGCTTTGTGGCTTTCTAAAGTTCATGGGAGATTCCCTGCCATACTCATTGTGCCCTGCAAGAATAAATCAATTTTGAATCTACACATATGTTATTCACATCCACTTTGTGGTTTAAGCATATCTTTACAATCAAATCCAAGTAAACTTTTATAAAACTGACCACTGGATTTAGATTTTTTCTCTCTTTTTTTTTTTTTAGAAATAGTTTCAAAATTTACATCCATATGTAAACATTTATAAACAACAAGATGCATATAGGTTTATCACAAAACAGCCCACATCAGCAGTCAGCACAGATTCTTTGCATCTTAGCATGCAGTGACACTTTATATGGTTTTCATTTCTTTTATTGAGTATACACTTTCTCAGCTGGCACTGCCATTCTTCCCAAAGTCAGAAGGACCAAAAGGGATGTTTTTGGTCATATGATTGGCTTTCCAAAGTCTTGTTGCTGCTAACATGAAACTACTTCTGTATATTCATAAAAAGCAAAATAACAGTTTCCAATCATCCAGAAACATGAAATAATAAAGAGGAAACTAATATTGATCTATATAAATAGTCTATCTGCGGTGAACTGGCGCCCTGCCTGGGGTTTGTTCCTGCCTTGCGCCCTATGCTGGATGGGATTGGCTCCATTAGACCCCAGTGACTCTGTGTTAGGATATAGCGGGTTGGATAATGGATGGATGGATAAATAGTTTATAAAAACTGTAGCCCTACTTGCACTTTCATAGAGTATATTCATAAATGGTAAGCAGCATGATGGACTGATTATAAAATTGTTTACAGCGGTAATAAGGGAGTCTGTCATGTAAAAAAGAAAGTATTATCAATAATGTTTTTGTTCGAGTATTCAATATTTTTTAAATTTAGTGCCAATCATAAAAACAGAAAAAAGTGTAATCTGTTTATATTTAAATTCAAATTATTTATATACACTACAAAAACAAACAAGACGTTTGTAGTATTTCCCCTTGGGATTAATAAAGTATCTATCTATCTATCTAGTACAGTGAAAACATGCTTGAAACACATTTATCTTCATTGATGATTTGGAGAGCAACAGGCTTATACTATCCATAGTTCTCCCTGTTGATGTTTCTTAATTTCATGTTTCTGTGTTTTTCCCTTCCTTTTATGTTAATAACATTTTTGTTAGTTGTCCTCTTGGTCTCATTCAATCTAAATTCTTCTCAAGTACTGTAATTTTCTTACCAGACTTTTCCCTCTTAGACACATTTTTTTCAGATTTAAATGTTGTTGAACAGCTATGCCAATCTCCTGCATTTAAAACATATTCAATTTACATTTTTGTCTTGCCACTTGATTTTATTCCACATGCACACTTAATTTTACCCATTTCTTTCTTCTTTTATTAAATATCCATGTCTGCAAAGCTTATAATCCTGCACTAAACAGTATTAAAGTACTGTGGCAAATGGCAACAGGTAAATATAGCAGGATGCTCATAGTGTTATCATTCTTGCGACTGGCCTGAAAAAGAGTTAGTTCAGGTCCCCTATTAGAGGGATTACAGGGTATTGCTTCATTCATCTTGACCTATAAACAAAAGTTACTGCCTGAAAGACACTAGCTCCCGTAAGCTCACATTAAAAAACAAGTTAGAAAATGCATGCATGACATAACATTCATGCACGTTTGAGGACTGGGCAGGTGCTGTAAGTCCTTAATGGACTTTTTGCAGTAGGCGGGCTCTGGGACCTTCTCAATCAATTTCAGGGTTGTAGGGGCCAGAGGGTTACCCACTGGGATTGGAAAAATGGCTGAAAACAGGCCTGGACAAGGCTCTGGTCAATCACAGGAACCACTCTTACACATTCACATAAACGTACAACCTCCCATATCCATATACAGCAACAATTTGCATGTTCCAATTAACAACCCAACCTAATTAAAACATTTTTCGTAATTAATTCCTTCTGTGCTTAAGCATGTCTGGCCATAGTAATTTTCATGAAATAGGACTTGCAAAGCTGTATAGTTATGGCAAATGTCAGGAAATAACAGAAGTGAAGGCAAACTTTATTAAAGCAAGTAACCATTATGAATATCAGGTGAATGTGGCACTGTGATGGTAAATTATATGGTGCCCTGATTTTCAAAGTCCCAAACCAGGACACTGGTATAGCATGTACGCACATGCGTAAAGCCCACCCTCATTAGTTCATTGCCTGCTTTATGTTATCATCATCATCAGGGCATTTTTGGGGGTAGCGGGACTTTAATAGATAAACACGTAAGATTGCACATAGTGCTTAAAATATAAACGACCAAATGCTAGTGCTTGTTTTCTGTCTGCTTCTTGTTCCTCATTGCCGAGCTGTTTAAACATAATACATTTTTAATCAAAGTGGAGTTCTGTCTTGGAGTTTTGTGCACACTGTTATAAATATACTGTACTAGCCAACCAGCGGCGTAGCATACGCCGCATAATTATGTCTTGATGGGTGAACACTTCCTGAATGACACAGTTGTCAATACTTGTAGATTAAGGTGTAGCGGGTCTTCGTTGTTGATGCTTAATATAGCTTGCGTACTGTGAGGTTCTGGAGTCACAGTTGAGAAACACTTTTTTTAATGTCTTTTAAGCACAGGCGAAAAAAATGAACATGTGAAACATCCGTAATGTAATAAGCCACCAAGAAAAGTAACATAGCAACAATGCTATCTACGACCCGATCGCTGTAAACAGAAGTGAAAACAAAATCGAGCCCGGTGCATTCTTTAACTGCCTTGTGGCGCAGTAGTAGTGCTGCTGCTTTGCAGTAAGGAGACTGTGGAAGATTGTGGGTTTGGTTCCCGGTTCCTCCCTGTGTGGATAGCGCTTTGAATACTGACAACATCGCTATATCAATGTAACGAAGTATTATTATTCTTATGTGTCCAGCGCTCTCTCTCTCGCGCACGCGCCTGTGTGTGTGTGTGTGTGTGTGTCGCTCGCTGCATGTGTTCCTGCAGTTATTTATTGATGGCTGAACACTTACGGAAAGACACAGTTGTCTAAAAGGAGGGAAAAAAAATGAACATTTGCAAAATCCGTAACGCTGCTTTCAGTAAGTACAATGCACATGCGTTTAATTTGTCAGTCACTTTTTGCAAGCCGTCTTTTCTGGTTTGGGCTGCTTTTGCAGTGTTACCGCTTGTGCATATTAAATCTTGAAATCCTTTGAGTAACTAATTAACTAACTAACACCCACCTACCCACACAGCTTGTGTAGAAGGTCAGCTGCTGAGAGAGCGTCTCGACTGTTGCAGGGCCTGCATCGGTGAAGCAGGTGAGACGCTAATGAAACAGAGGCACAGGGCCCAACACGATTGCTGTAAACAGAAGTGAAAACAAACTCGAGCCTAGTGCATTCTTTAACTGCCTTGTGGCGCTGTAGTAGTGCTGCTGCTTTGCGGTAAGGAGACTCTGGAAGATTGTGGGTTCGCTTCCCGGTTCCTCCTTGTGTGGATAGCGCTTTGAATACTGAGAACACCGCTATATTAATGTAACGAAGTATTACTATTCTTATGTGTCCAGCGCTCTCTCTCTCTCGTGCGCGCCTGTATGTGTGTGTGTGTCGCTCTCTCTCGCTCGCTCGCTGCATGTGTTCCTGCAGGCATATGCCGCATAATTACTTATTGATGGCTGAACACTTCCAGAAAGACACAGTTGTCTAAAAGGAGGGAAAAAATGAACATTTGCAAAATCCGTAACGCTGCTTTCAGTAAGTACAATGCACACGCGTTTAATTTGTCGGCCACTTTTTGCCAGCCGTCTTTTCTGGTTTGGGCTGCTTTTGCAGTGTTACCGCTTGTGCATATTAAATCTTGAAATCCTTCGAGTAACTAATTAACTAACACCCACCCACACACAGCTTATGTAGAAGGTCAGCTGCTGAGAGAGCGTCTCGACTGTTGCAGGGCCTGCATCGGTGAAGCAGGTGAGACGCTAATGAAACAGAAGCACAGGGCTTATTGGTTTCTAAAGACTGCTTCCTTCATTTTGTTTTGAGAGGGAAACATACAATAGTCCGTGACTGACAATTGGAGGACCGCCGTCGCACGCTCATTCAGCGATTCACATCCGCGACAAACATGCCTCTTCTTACATGGTCCTGCCGCGTCCACCCTCATTCTCAAAACATACACACCGCCTGGTCATGTGCCCACTCGCAAGAGCAACTCACAGAGACCGACCCACCAACTCTAAGACCATGGCATGTAAAACAGTTTGCGATGGTGGTGCGTGCGTCATAACCGAAAAGAATAATGAAAAGTCAACGTGGCTCAGAGGTGCATGTGGAGTCTAGCAGAGACGAACGTGAATGATGCCCTGTGTTGTGAGGTGCTGCGTCTGAGGTGGTGGGCATGGCTTGGCGAGTTCTCGTCGTATCCAATGACGCCGTGTTTTGTGAGTTGCTGCGTCCGAGTTGGTGGGCTTGGCTCTGCGAGTTTTCATCATATCCAATGGCCTTAGAGTTGGTGGGCGTGGCTGTCTTGCGTGCTTTCCATGGGTGGCTACTTGTCGGCGACTTAGTGAATTATATATATAGATTGTGACAATGTTCGCGGCACTGAAGAACTTTATTAGATGGGCATCCTGCTAAAACCGGGACATTTTGATATTCTTCAGTTATTTATCAGAACACATAGCTTAAAGTTGGGGTTGTTCCTGACACCAAGACATACGGTCATCCTAGTAACTTATGGTGTCAGTGTAATAGAATAGTCACATCACAGGGTACTTCATTCATATCTAGATAAAGCATTGTTGTCCTTGCTTGCATTTTATAATTTTATGGTTAGGAAGATTAAGTTACAGTGGTTTTCAATCTTTTTGACAAGTGGACTGTTTTAAGTTATTGAATCTTTCCATGGAAAGGGTGGTTCTCTGTAGATTTTTGATCACCTTGATTGATTAACATTTGCACGAAGAGCAAGGATAGCCCATGAAGTTTTCAGCAACTCGATCCATTAATAATAGATAGAAGAGTGCGTGGCTGCCAGGTTTACTAGCAACAAATAATAACCAGCTTTTCACAGACCAGCATTAGGTAGTAGCAAGGTTAATATATATTTCCCTTGCCTGCCTTTTCACAGACCAGCACATGGGAAACATTGGCTTAAAGCATTGGGAGGAGTGAAATGCTGGTGCAATGGTTCTTTTCCACTAATGGAAAAGACTTCATAAAGCAGAAACAGCGTGCTGATGGAAAGGTTTCAGCATGTGATAAGCAGGACTTGCAGATATTAGATTGGTCACCCAGCCAGGCACCAGTGCAAGCAACCAGTGACAGTGACTTTCATTAACTTGTATTGGGTATCTGTTTGCAGTGGCTATTGAAGGTCAAAAAGAGGAAAATATGCAATATATAAGTTGGTATAATCACTGTCAAGGGAAAATTGAAACAGTAAACTGATTTGCTAATTTTAGGTGCACATACTGTTTCTCTGTTTTAAGATAGATGTGTTTGCATATTCAAAAATAATTTTTAAAGGGAGAATTTGAAATTTCAAAACTTTATGCAGAGCGATTTCTTTGAGATATGTCAAAGAAAATTGCACTGCCTAAACAAATTTCCTTGAAGAATATGTGTACCACTTTTTAATAAATCTGATCTTCTGGGTGCTGGGTTGCCTCACACAGAAAGACATATAGACAGGCATGGGATATTGCAATAGGTGTTTCACACATTATATTGTATGTGAATGCACCTAAAAAGTGCAAGGAAAAAAAACAGAGAGCCAATAACTAATGCACAAAGACAAAGTGAAGAGTGCTCCAAAAAACACATCAAAAAAAAGGCAAATAATTTACTCAAACTTTTAAAAAGATAATACTTGCACTGTTGAATTATTTAAAAAACGTGTCACACTATGGCCTGACTTGTTCTATGAAGCAATCTAAAGCTGTAGAAGAGACTGGAGATTTTGGACGAACATATCTACACACAATATTATCAACAATTCATTCCAATTCTATTTATTTAGAAAATCTACTGATTGTAATATTATATTTCATGTGTCCAGCTTTCATTCTAGATCTTTAAGAAAAATTTACTTATTTTATAGTTGTGCTATGGCACATCTCATCAGACCTAAATGATTTTAGTGATTCGGCCAATGAAATGAAAATATTTTCAGTGGAGAGGTTATCCTAAAACATCCATTCATAAAGCATATAAATGTGCATTATTTATAAATTAGGTATTTACTTTTTAAAATCACAACAGAAAAATAAAATTAAAGATTTGTTTGTAATTCATGTTATATTAAAATACTAGAACACTTCTCCCTTAATCTTATCTCTTTGGAGCCCCTCTACTTGCATTTTCTCAAGGTCAAAATGGGGATTTTGTAGTAAACCATCTCTGGACAGCTTTTCCTATGCCTTTATCAAATACCATACAATCTTTACAACCAGGTCATTTTCCCTGCTTCCATTACATCTGTTGCTCACATGCCCTTAAAGGTGATCATATTACTGTTTACTTTGGCCTTATTCCAGTAAAATGTTGGTCTAGTTGCAGCACTAATGGAGATGTGTATTTATTGGTGTGCCCTTGTCCTCACTTATGCTGGTAAATCTATTCACACCATAAGACATCCCATCGTAAAACATAAAAGTATTATTAGAACATATTCCATTAAACAATCGGTTTCCTGGGAGCTTTACAACAGCACAACACACAAATACAGATCTGAAATTTTCAGTAATAAAGATTGTGAAATCATACCCATGGCACAGTGATTACAATAATCTTCTATTACATGGAGAAGCCTACTGGATCTTCAAACTTAATGCGGTACAACTTCCAGGCTTATATAAACTGAACATCATGATACATTTCCTCATTTAGTTTCTCCTATAGCACTTCACTTCTGCTAAGTTTAACTTTATTCATGTGTGTGTTGTGTTGCTGCTTTGGGTAAGTGTTGACTGCGGACACACTTTATACAAAGGCAACATTTCTTGTTTTTTCATACCCCTTACATTCTATTTGGATTTTACTCCTCTGTTTTACATCTTGGAGGCATACTAGAACAGCTCTTATATTGATTGCAATTACATTATTTTGTTGCTTATAGGTTGGTTCCTGTAAATGATCGATAAGTGTATACTTACCTTTCAGCGCACTGCATGTCCTGATGCATAGATAATCTTCACACAGTTCCAGCATGAAACTGCTTTAATAATAGTTTCGTTCACACAAGTAAGAGGTAAGTCCTATATATCCTATATGCTACCTTCAATATAACTGAATTAAATATACTATTCTATTTTCTTTCTAGTATATTTGTCTTCATTTCATCAGAACCTGATACTATTTGCAACAATTTATGCATGTAATTTTTTTCATAATGATTATCTTCAATAAATGGTAACTTTTAATAATTAATTGCATTTTTTTTTACTCTTCAAGACCAGAGTGTCCAACTCTGGTCCTGGTGAGAAGCAGTGGCTGCAGGTTTACATTGTAACCCTTTTCCTAATCAGTGAGCAGTTTTCGCTGCTAATTAACTCTTTTTCCCTTTATTTTAACAGCCCTGTTTTTTAAGGATTCAGTCATCTGAATTGATTAGCCAAACAAATGAGATGTGAAACGAGCCGACAGATGACCAGCTAAATTGGAACGTCAAACTCTGAAGCCAATTTCACTCCAACCAGTTTCTTAATGAGAAGTCAATTCTTGCTGTTAATTAAAGCCGTTATTGAATATTGTGACTTGTTGCTGCTCTCATTCTGCCATAGCAGAGTTTTTTACTAAGACCACCGTCAAGATGTTTTGGTGACTATAGCAGACCAACATGACCGAGACCTTCACCTTTCTTTAGTTTCAGGTTAGCTGGTCATGTGGTGCCTTGTTTTGTTTGTCATTATTGGTTGGCTGCTCATTAAGGAAAAAGAAACAACTAAGGCAGTGGTTTCCAAACTCGATCCTTGGGACCCACTGTGGCTACAGGCTTTTGTGCTAACCAATGTCTGTTTTTAATTGGACCCTTAGCCTAATTAAGTGAATCATTTCCCAGTTTCTGTGTTTTTAAGTCAATGCAAAGATTACAAACCAAGTTTGGTAGATTGTTATTAAAATATAATAATCAGTTATATGGAGAATATATTATTTTAAGTTGTTAACAGTATTTTCAACCTAATTTTCATTCTGCTTTTCCAGGTGTTCTGGTTATTTAATTGATTATTTACTAATTAGCAGGTCTGACACTAAAGTCGTTGCTGCTTTCATCATCCCAGGTATGTCTACTCTGTTGGTTGTTAATTGTCACTATTAGGATTAAATAAAGGGAGCAAACTACACAGGAAAATGCGAAATAATAGGAAAACAACATGAGAGTTATTTCTACTTAAATCACATAGAAATATTTCTAAATGTCTTATAAATTTAAAAACCATGCATACTGTTATGTTTTTCTGAATGCAGAATAAGAGAAGAGTAAAAAAGACCAACTACCCTAAGTTCTTGTCTATAAGCCGGACTCATGTATTAGCCGGAGACCAAAAATCATACGAATTTTTAAAATAAAATCGTATCATAGATAAGCCGGACTCATGGATAAGCCGAACATACTATAACCTATAACTAATAGAAGGGAGGGAGGTCAGTGGTCTCACTCGCGCCCATTTAATTTCTTTAAGGGGGGAGAGAGTGTGAGATATTGCAGTCTCTCTCACTCCCCGCATGGCGCGGTTGGAGCGGCCGGAGCGCGTTCTTTCTGCTCTGGGCGTCGCCGAGTCAACACGAGGGCGTAGCGGTCATTTAAATTGTGATTTTATATGTAAGCATATTTAAATATATATCGCGGATTTCTGCGGACAATGGGGTCTTTTAATTTCTGGTACATGCTTCCTCAGTTGGTTTGCCCAGTTGATTTCATACAAGGGACGCTATTGGCAGATGGCTGAGAAGCTAGATTGCTTACTTTTCTGTCAATCTTGCGCTGACTATCTGTGATCCTGACGTATGGGGATTGAGCAGGGGGGCTGTTTGCACACCTAGACGATACAGACGCTCGTCTAAAAATGCTGAAAGATTATCTTCACGTTGCTATCTTTTGTAAAGCTGATTCCTGAAAAGACATGCTGCACAGTGCTTCGCATACTTAAAAGCTCGAAGGGCACGTATTGATTTTTGACTGAAAAACAAACTCTCCCTCTCCCTCTCTTTGTCTGCTCCTGACGGAGGGGTGTGAGCTGCCGCCTTCAACAGCTTTTGTGCCGCGGTGCTTCGCATACTTAAAAGCCAAACAGACATATTGATTTGTTTCTTCCTTTGAAGAGGAAGATATTTTTGCATTCTTTTTAATTGTGAGACTGAACTGTCATCTGTCTTGTCATGGAGCACAGTTTAAACTTTTGAAAGAGACAAATGTTTGTTTGCAGTGTTTGAATAACGTTCCTGTCTCTCTACAACCTCCTGTGTTTCTGCGCAAATCTGTGACCCAAGGCATGACAATATAAAAATAACCATATAAACATATGGTTTCTACTTCGCGGATATTCTTATTTCGCGGGTGGGCTCTGGAACGCAACCCCCGCGATGGATGTATAAGCCGGACTTATGTATAAGCCGATATTCTATTTTTTCATTTTCACAACTTTTTTCCTTAGATAAGCCGCGGCTTATTGACAAGAACTTAGGGTAATTAAATTAGATCAGTTGTTATTGATTATTATTGTCCTCACAGGTGGCGCAGTGGGTAGTGCTGCTGATTTGCATTAAGGAGACTGTGGAAGATTGTGGGTTCGCTTCCCGGTTACTCCCTGTGTGGATAGCGCTTTGAGTACTGAGAAAAGTGCTATATAAATGTAATGAATTATTATTATCACTGATTGCAAATCTGGTTGGAACAAAAACCTTCAGCCACAGTAGGTCCCCAGGATTGAGTTTGGGAACCACTGAACTAAGGGGTCTAAGTCACGTCAATTAAAACTAAGGCAAAAACAAGTTAATCAGCAGCAAAAAAAGGCTCACTAATTAAGAACTTGGTTAGAATTAAAACCTGCATCCACTGTGGCACACCAGGACCGGAGTTGGGCATCCCTGGCTTTAAGATTTCTAGATTTTACTCAATAAACACCGTGTCTTTATTCCTCATTCCTTTCTTATTTTGGGTAACAGTAATTATCTGAAGAACAGGATTCATTCTTTGAAACCAGTCAGCATTTTAAGTACTGAAAAATTTTGTTAATTTTCTCCCATGGCAAAAGATCTTTCACTGATCACTATTGCTATGTTGTAGCAAAAGAGTCGTGTAGTTTATGCAATTTGTGATTGCAAAAGACAAGCAAAGTTTGTGTTAGTAAAATAAATAACTGAAATGTGGTCTGAAAATCAAACAAACAAAAAAGTGTGTATTTTATTGTGAGGACAGCCAACGATATAAGGCGGTATATGCCAAAGTCTTAATTTATGCAGTGTTTAATTAATGATTACAATCATTTATCCTACTGGAAATTTTAATACCTCACTCAATACAGCACAAGACATTATTCAAATTCCACAAGACAGTTCCAAATCATATTATGTGATATCATCTGCTGTTAAATTCTGCTCCATACTTGTAATATTTTTATTTTTATATTGTATTGAGGATTACTTGTGTTCTGTTCTGTGTATTATATTGTATTAACCCTGTTCTTTTTGACACCCACTGCACGCCCAACCTACTTGGAAATGGGTCTCTTTTAGAACTGCTTTTCTCAAGGTTTCTTCCATTTTTTCCCTACAAGGGTTTTTTTTGGGAGTTTTTCCTTGTCTTCTTAGAGAGTCCAAGGCTGGGGGGCTGTCAAGGGGCAGGGCCTGTTAAAGACCATTGTGGCACTTCTTGTGTGATTTTGGGCTATACAAAAATAACTTGTATTGTATTATATCATCTTGGTGCTTAGGATGAAAATGAAGTCAACTCTGTATGGAAGTTGAGTGAATAGTTTCAAAAACTTTTGGTAGTAGGAAAAAGTTCAGTCAGTTATGGGAGTCACAGAGAGTGTGATGACCTGTCTGGGTTGGCTGGTGGTACATTGCCAAGGTGGGAAACTAAAATAATGATAGAATAGGGAAGAACCACAGACCATGATGATATGTATCCTCAGGGGCTTCAGAGAGGCAGAATCTTTCCCTGTTCGGTTACAGAAAAATAAAAAAACATTTTTGCACGCCAATGGTTTTTAATATTTTTGTATATCCATTTTAGAATGAACAACATCCTTAAATTATACCTTTTCTATCCTCTAAATTAAAATGTTTGTTTTTGAGTTAAACACATTAAATTATTCACTGTGTTCGCCCCAGTCCCAAAGGTATCACGTCCTCTGTCACTCTGACATCACATGTGATGAAGACCATGGAACGGCTGCTGCTTCACCACCTGAGGCCACAGGTCTGCCATGCCCTCGCCCCTCTGCAGTTCGCATACCAGGAGAAGGTGGGAGCGGAGGATGCCATCATATACAGTACATGCTACACCGATCCCTCTCCCACTTGAACAGAGGCAGTGGTGCTGTAAGAATTATGTTTCTGGACTTCTCTAGCACCTTCAACACCATCCAGCCTCTGCTCCTTAGGGACAAGCTGACAGAGATGGGAGTAGATTCATACCTGGTGGCATGGTTCGTGGACTGTCTTACAAACAGACCTCAGTATGTGCATCTCGGGAACTGCAGGTCTGACATTGTGGTCAGCAACACAGGAGCGCCACAGGGGACTGTACTTTCTCCGGTCCTGTTCAGCCTACAGTATATACATTGGACTTCCAATACACCTCGGAGTCCTACCACGTGCAAAAGTTCGCTGACGACACTGCAATCGTGGGCTGCATCAGGAGTAGGCAGGAGGAGGAGTGTAGGAAACTAATCAAGGACTTTGTTAAATGGTGCGACTCAAACCACCTACACCTAAACACCAGCAAAACCAAGGAGCTGGTGGTGGATTTTAGGAGGCCCAGGCCCCTCCTGGACCCCATGATCATCAGAGGTGACTGTGTGCAGAGGGTGCAGACCTATAAATACCTGGGAGTGCAACTGGATGATAAATTGGACTGGACTGCCAATACTGATGCTCTGTGCAAGAGAGGACAGAGCCGACTATACTTCCTTAGAAGGCTGGCGTCCTTCAACATCTGCAATAAGATGCTGCAGACGTTCTATGAGACGGCTGTGGCGAGCGCCCTCTTCTACGCAGTGGTGTGCTGGGGAGGCAGCATAAAGAAAAAGGACGCCTCACGCCTGGACAAACTGGTGAGGAACGTAGGCTGTATTGTAGGCATGGAGCTGGACAGTTTGACATCTGTGGCAGAGCGACGGGCACTGAGCAGACTCCTGTCAATCATGGAGAATCCACCGCATCCACTAAACAATGTCATCTCCAGACAGAGGAGCAGCTTCAGCGACAAACTGCTGTCAATGTCCTGCTCCACTGACAGACTGAGGAGATCGTTTCTCCCCCAAACTATGCGACTCTTCAATTCCACCCGGGGGAGGTAAACATTAACATTATACAAAGTTATTGTCTGTTTTACCTGCATTGTTATCACTCTTTAATTTAATATTGTTTTTTATCAGTATGCTGCTGCTGGAGTATGTGAACTTCCCCTTGGGATTAATAAAGTATCTATCTATCTATCTATTCGAGTATTGAACTCAAATCGTTTTAAACTGCCAGTTTCTAGTTTGATTCTACCTGCCATTTTTGCCAGATGTTATATTATATAAACCAAATGTTTACTTTAAATTCTGCTCTAATCATAAAATGTACAGCAAAATGTGTCTGTGTCTATGTTTCCAGAGGGTTTCTAAGTACAATTTAAGCAAGCTGGTGTAAGAAGTAGAAAGTCTGGCTTATGTGTCTTATGCTAAAAAGAAAAAGGTGGTAAATATCCCTAGGCTTGTAAACCATTGTTCCACACCACTTCTTTTATGTGCTACAATTATCTGGTTAAACTTGCAATTCCTAAATGATGACAAACTGTTAAAAAAATCTCATTTGACCTAGAATTTTCAGTATTTATTTCTGTACCATTTGTTTTTTAAAATTTTACTTTTATCTCTGTAAAATAACTAAACCTGTACACATATTTTCACTAATGTACCCTGTACATTTACTCTGCAATTTTTTTTGTTTTTTCTTCAATTTGCTTGAAGTTCATTAAATTTTGATATTATTGTGCATAGAGCTGCAAAGAGCTCTTCTGCATGGAGGTACAATCAATGTTATACAATGATTGATTTAAAGAAATGTTTCTTTTGCTAATGGGCAATTTGACTAGTACAATAATAGGAAGGGAGTTTGACAGCTTGTACGGTCAACCTAAGCTTGAGTCACAAACAAAATAACTTCTGCTTACACCTACAGGGGCATCTAAGTCTTATTATGTTACAGTTAGATTTATAACACATGCTTGGACAACTTAAGATACATTGGCTGCCTTAGGGAAGCATTTAGTTTATGTACTGTGTGGTATTATAATTGTAGCATTCACTGAATTTCTAAGGTTTCAATAGAAAATCAAGTTTTAATAATGTATTCCATGACTGTGACACCTTCTGGTGGCATAAGCAGTACTAATGACTTTGTGGTACAGCATTCATTAGCAGTACGCATCAATGCATAACTTCAGCATTACTCCAGTATGGACTCCTGCAGGGCCATGTGGAATATGTAGTCTGAACAAGCAGGCCTGTCAGGGATCTACCGAGCTGCTGTAGAGGGTTCCTTGGAGACCGTTTCCCTGCCTCCATAAGAATCCAATTGACCGAGAAGTGCTTTGAAGGTATAATCTGAAGTACATCTAGTAACAGAAGCTTCTCCTCCTCAGTGAAAAGCTCACTTGGAGAGGAAGAGAATGAAAAAGTTTGGACTGTGGAGCTTTTCAAAAATTAAAAGATAGTTTTGTTCCAGAGAACTGGTCTTTTCAGTTGTGTTCTGGTTTAAGATTACAAGAAGTTCCAGCTCTATCAAAATATACATATATATTTTCAGAATGTTGTATGTGTCCACAGAAGGAATATTAGAATACTATGCAATTTGGTTCTGTATTGTATTACAAGCTACTATATGCCTCGATAGTGGGCTATTTGTGTCCATGTCCAAAATCAAAAATTGTATGCAATGGTTTACAAAATGCAATCTTGTGACAGGCTAGCTTGTTACAAGAAAAGTGAAGTGTCAGAAATACTGGTTGAAAGGCTCCACTTGGGAGTCCATTCCAATTGTCTTTCTTTTCATTTTGGCACTTCAGTGGCCCTGCGGCAGTGTATGCCTGTCAGTGGCACAATTAAAGGAAGCAGAGCACAACCTCATGATGCAGCAATGAGAGAACACATGTCATAGAGAAGCCTTGCAAGAACCTGAGTGAGTTTAGCACTGTTTCTCTTTAAAAGGAACTGGAACTGTTTGAGAATGCTGCTGTCAGAAATAACAGGCATACATATATTTTTTATTGCTGGAAAAAATAAACAGTGATATTTCAAATACATGGTACGTTTCATTTCTATAGTTTGCCCAAACCCTAATAGAATAATAGTAAACACATTCTATAGCAAGCGGTTTATTTGCTGGAAAGATTAACCTAGAAAACGGGATGGAGACAAACTGTCTATCAGATATTCCTGAGCTGCAGTTCAAGGAGAGTGCTACTGCAAAGGCAAAATATGCAAATAGGAGGAATTGCTTGAAGCATGAACTAAGGCAAGAACATCTCCAATACATTTTAAGAGTTGGATTGTTTAATTCTTTGCTTTATTATAACAGGTTATAGATGCTTAACTTTTCTTAAAAAGTGCTAGCTTGTATGAAACTGCCAGAAGATGACAGGCATCTGAATCTTGCAAGGTGTCTGAGGATACAGAGTAATAACTGGTGTGCAGTACTGGATCTCCATTAATAAAATTCTCTGACTTAACTTAGTTTACTTGCATACAAGAATAGTGCTCCCTACACTTGAAAAGTATTTATGTATTAAGTGATAATTATTAGAGGTAAACTGTCTAAATATTGATAGGTTAATTTAGGGGTGGGCGGTATGACCAAAATTGTATATCACGGTATTTTTCTAAATTATCCTGGTTTCACGGTATTCGACTGTATTTTTTTTCCCCATGCATGAGTGGATGTTAACCACATTTTCCCACTGCAATTACTGGCTAAGAATAACCTATTCCACTGTCAAGAGTATTGTACATTGTACAAAAAAACATTTTAATGTGCACACAAGTATTAATACAGTTTTGCATTGCCCCATAAAGTGATAGTTTTCAAGGGGGTGGCACTAATGGAGAAGGTATCACATTGCATGTCAGATGCAGTCAAAATATAGAACCTTTTTATTGAACAAATTTTGCAAAAAACAAACTATAATTTTGACAACATATTTTCAACCATACAAAGAGGCATTTAGACTTAGTAAAATATACAGAAGTGCTTGTCAAAATTGTATTGCACCGAATATGTCTTAGAAAAGGAATAAATAGTAAATATTTTTTGTAAACCAACTACACTTTCTGTTAATGTTAACAATCTCTGTCCACTGACACGTTTAAAGTGACTTTTTAAACAACTTTATCATCATTAAACTGCATAATATTTAAACTAATAAATAATAGCAATAAAATAAATAATAGTATTTTTACTGATAGTTGCACTATTACTTCAAGACTTCAAGCCCAGGTGCATTACACAGTATTCACCAAATTAAATAAAATAAAACAAGTGCAACTTGGTGATGACATCTTTACCAACTGAACCATCATGTAGGCAAACTGCATTAATATGGACCTTGCTTCAAGCTATGCTATACTGGGAAGAAAAAAACAAACTATATGTCGAGAACAAAGTCAACATTTCCACTTTATTCTCGCCGTTTATGTCAAGATTAAAGTCGACATTTCCACTTTATTCTCGCCGTTTATGTTGAGATTAAAGTCAACATTTCCACTTTATTCTCATAGTTTACTTCATAATTAAAGTAGAATGTCGTAAACTAAACATCTTCCTAAAATCAATGTTTAATCAATTACTTAATTTACCCCGTCTTAAATTAATGCAGCACATTAAAATGCTTTGTGTTACGTTCCCCGACCCAGTGGTTAATCACTACGCTTCTTAAACTGACTTCCTCCGCACTAAGAGAAGACAGCGATCACCATACAGAATCCATTCACTTCATGATATTCCTGCTTTCTGAAAATTTAGAATGCTACGATAAATACTTGATATCATTTTCATGATGAAATGCATTAAAGCAGGTATTACACATGCACGGTAGTGAGGCATTAGTGCTGCTTCCTCGCAGTAAGGGGTCCCCAGGTGTATGTTCAGTGTAGAGAACTTTATGGCAGGTGTGACGAGGCTCCAAAAAACTGGATGTATGAATAGCTATCGCACAGGTTTAACTTAAATATTGTGTAAATGCTGGGTTTGTGATCTGCTGGTCAGAGATACGAACACAGAATTCAATGCATGTTCTTCTGAGCGGGCTATCTTTATTGCATGCATGCTGTCTCTATCTGACGTACCAAAACCCCAGTTCCTATCCTTCCTTTTTCTTTCACCACATAACCAAATCACCACACGATAAACGTCTTTGTGAAATTAAAACTAGTTATAAACTTAGCCCACGAGTGTTCAGAACTTTAAAAATATCTTCGTTATACATGTTTAATTATGCCATCCATTCAGAGTTGCGCCCATCTCTGAACGAGTCGCCAGCACATCGCTAGCAGGGTCAATATAGCACAACAAAACCCCACATCCTACATGACTTTGAAAGAAACTGAAGCACGCCGAGTAAACCCACCAGAAAAACATGCAAATGCAAGGCAGGCACCCCGCCGTGCCCTCATATGATTAATACATGCTTTAATGCATTTCACCATGAAAATTATATTAAGTATTTATCTTAGCATTTGTGGAGGATTGCCGGCTTTCCAGTCCGGCCCTCACCCCCAGGCCGCTAGGAGGAGCCCTCCGGACAGCATATTGGTGCCCCGAGTTCCAGCAGGGCCTCATGGACTTTGTAGTTTCTATACACAGCCCTGCTGGATACCTTGGGGGCCGCCAGGAGTCGCTGTGAAGGGGCTAGTGGACTCTTGCATGCCCTATAACCCGGGAGTGCGTCACAGTCACGTGACTGGAGGAAGCGACGTGCTCCCGGGATGAAGAAGAGGACTGTTTGCCCTGACCCGGAAGGAAATGGACTTGTGGGTTTGGTTTGGAACCACTTCCGGGTCAGGAGCTATAAAAGGACTATGGGTAAGCCCAGACATTGAGCTGAGCTGGGAGGTAGGGTGGCGACGTGTCTGGGCGAGGAGGATTGGTTATAGAAAGAGTTTATTGTAGTATATGAGTAGTGTGGTGGAAAGTGTGCTTGGTGCACATTATAATAATAAAATAAATAGTTATTGTACTTTCACCTGGTCTGAAGAGTGGTACCTGAGGGTTCAAGAGGTGGACAAACGCAATATCTGCTACACATTCTAAATGTTTAGAAAGCAGGAAGATCATGAAGTGAATGTATTCTGTGCGGCGATCGCTGCCGGCACCTCCTCTTAGTGCAAGAAGAAGTCAGTTTAAGAATCACTTAACACAAAGCATTTAATGTGCTATATAACTTATGATGGGGTTTGAGAAAATCTAGTAAATTAAATATTCATTTTACGATGAAGTTTAGTTTACGATGTTCTACTTTAATGACAAATTACGAGAATAAAGTCAACATGTCGACTTTATTCTCGTCATAAGCGTCAAGATTAAAGTGGAAATGTCGAGAATAAAGTCAACATGTCGTCACACTATTACACAGTACCCAGGTACATTACACTGTATTGAAAACAAATAAAACAAGTACAACATGGCTTGCAGTATTATCCAGTAGTATAGAAACAGTATTTACACATCTGACCTTTTAAAACTATAGTATCTCCAGTTGATGTACGTGACTCCTTTTTTTTCGGCAAAAGTTCTTCTGTTCATCATGTTCAACTTTATCGTCGGCTTCAGTTTCGGAATGTTCTCTGTCCATTTTCACCGCGCAATACCTATGCTACCGCTACCTATTTGGTGATGTAGCAGTGAAACAGAGTCCTAGTGCAACAAATCCGTGTTTAGCGGTGTAGCAGTGAAAAAGGTCCCCACTTGAACAGTTTCCCGCTGCGCCACGTTCCGAACGTCGTTTAGGCAATTTAAACCGGTGTTGCGGTATAAGAAAAATCCATATCATAAAAAAAATAAAAAACGGTTTTCGGTATGAACCGGTATACCGCCCAGCACTAGGTTATTTAGAAATTTACCTGTAAACATTTGATCAGCTTCTCCAAATGTATGCTGCAGACCACCTCACCTTGACAGATCAAGAACTTTGTCAGGTTCAGTGGCAGAGTTGGCAACAGCTCGCCAAAATTAGAACATTCAGCAAACGATACAAATCAGTCCTTGTATGAATTTGTAGATGGACTGTTGAGCTGCTCAACAAATGCATCAATGATAAATAAGTAAGATAAAAACATCCTAGGAAGAATAAAAAACGCAAAATACAGTACGCTGTTTAAAATTCAAATGCTAAAGTATGAGGATCCTTATGTTCTCAACTTATCCAAAATCAGGTACAGTATATACAAAACAACAAAAATATGTAGAAGCTTCATGCAAAAAGAGAAGCACAGCCAGCCACGGAGTAAAGCAATTCTGCAGAGAGAGAAATTGGTAGGTAATTAAATGCCCTGCCGAAGTGCGTCATAAGACATATATTAATCCCAAAGGGAGAAGTAAATCTTCAAAACTTATAAAGACCAAAAGCAACTCCCAAAATGATTCACATTACTAGCAGTAAGTTTCTGGGCCAACGGTTATAGAATAAAGAGGTATGCAGGACCGTTGGAAAGGGACTTCCAAAATAGGCATAGGAGAAAGGGGAGCCCAAGGGGGTTTATAAGCAGAGACGATTTGACAATCAGGACAAGAAGTATAGAATCGATCCACATCTTTCCCCATATTCAGCCAATAAAATTGTTTTGATAAACGTTCTCTAGTCTTATCAGTCCCCAGGTGCCCACCCAAGATGTGAGAGTGAGCTAATTGTAAAAGAATGCCCCTATGTACTTCAGGTACAACTAACTGTTAAATAAATTCCCAGAATAAATGATCTGATATCACTCTAAAAAGGCAGCCGTCTTTCTCAAGAAAGTGCAGGGTTTTTAAGCCCCCGGATGCACGCTCTTGGCAATAAGAGTCACTAGCAGTGCAAGCCTGTTTAAATGCATATTCTAATGAGCTATCAGCATGTTGCAAGCACACAAAATCCGTCTGCTCGCTAGTGCTCGGTTCTTGTTTGGAGGCATTTGCAAGTTGAGAAGTTGTAGATGGGCCAGCCAGCCGCTCTGAAATTGGGGGGTTGTCACCCTCGGTCTCGCTGGAGAGATCGGGTTCAATATCTAGTCTGGGCTTGAGAACTTCCCCAACAGCCACTTTGGGTTCAATATTTAAACAGGGCTCGAGATCTTCCCCAAATAGCTAGTTCATCCTCTTCCCCCCCACTAAGCTTGACACAGGGCTCACTGACTGGCATCCGACATTTGGTCATGAGTTTAGGATAAAAGGGCTTTCCTCCTGCCGATCAGTAAGGGCCAGGGGCAGGAGTCCGAAACGGCAGACCAAACTTTAAAATGACAACCCTTATATGTTAAAGGAAGAAGCAATGTCTGATAGTCTTTAACATCTCCGTGTACACAACGTATGTTTACAGTTTCAATGTTACACAGGTACCTGCCGTCAAGACAGTCCCATCTGACAATATAAAGGTCACTTCCTGAGTCTAATAATGCTGAAATCTCGCAGCCCCCCAAATTCACAGAGACCATTAAGCTATCCTTTTTATCTGAAGAATAAGAAACACGGGAACAACAAACCTCGGCGAGACCAATTTCCAATGACTGAGCAGGGGATAGGCGGCATTCCCTCGCCAAGTGGCCAGGTTGATCACACCGGAAGCATCTTCGTTCAGCTCCACTGCTGAAATACCCATGGCGACGTCCACGGCCTCCTGCTTCCCCAGATATGGGTGCCACGTTAACAGTCGGATCCCCTCGAGGTCTTCCCGAAGAAGCCCAATTTTCAGGGTTACCAACACGTTGAATCTCTAATCTCCGTTCAAAGCGACGAGCATTTCCTGGGCGATCTCTCGGAGGCTGCGGAACAGCATAAGGAGCAGCAAATCCACCGCTTTTTCTCCAAGCAGTTTGAGAACCCTCCAAACGTTTGGCCATGATCGTCAACGATTCAACATCATGATGAAGGAATTCATCTCGGAGAACTGCAGGGATCCCAGCCAGCGGTATATTCATGACAACCTTTTCCACAATGCGCTCCATCTCGCTTCCCTTAAACCAGCAGTGAACTTTATGAATCAAATCTTGAATTTGCGCACAAATGGGACCGTCCATGTTCAGTTTCCAATCATGAAGTGCAAAACCTTTAGACAAAAAGCTCGTAGTTTTTCGTAAAACAACATGCCGCTTCAAGAAATCGCTGAGTTTATCGTGAGGCACATTCCGTAAAGCAATTAAGGTATCCCCAGACAAAAAAGGGGTAACGATGACATCACAGCTTCATCTGTCCTGTCCCAGCAAAGTCGCCACATGTTCAAAAGCTAAAAGAATCTCTGGGTCATCGGAAGGACCCATCTTCGTTAGCACATCCTTGGAATTAGTAGGTAGAGCAGGAGCAGGAATCAGATCATCCTCTGGGTTGGGAGGAAACGGGACATTTGGAGCTATCTGAAACAACCACTTGGCGTTCATCCGTGCATTCATCTGTGCAACCACTCCTGGTACCATTTGTCACACTTGGGTCACAGATTTGCAAGGAGGCTCAAGGACTTATACATGCCCTATAACCCGGACGTACGTCCTGATCACATGACCAGAAGGAACGATGTGCTTCCGGGATGAAGAAAAGGACTTTTAATCTGACCCGGAAGTGATAACAAGTCATGGACTGCAGGGTTGGAACCACTTCCGGGTCAGGGACTATAAAGGACTGTGGGAAACCCCAGACGAGTGAGCTGAGCTGGGTGGAAGGGTGGCAACGCGTCTGGGAGGAGGATTGGTGATTGATTATTGATTTATTGTATGAGTAGTGTGGAGTAGAGGGTGCTTTGTGCACATTGTTATTATAAAAATAAAAAGTCTTGGACTTTTACCTGGTGTTTGGCGTGGTACCTGAGGGTTCAAGGGAGCAATAGCACCATCTACTGTTACAATGTATATACACATATACATACACACATTATATATATATATACTAGCAAAATACCCGCACTTCGCAGCGGAGAAGTAGTGTGTTAAAGAGGTTATGAAAAAAAAAGGAAACATTTTAAAAATAACGTAACATGATTGTCAATGTAATTGTGTTGTCATTGTTATGAGTGTTGCTGTCTTTTATATATATAATATACACACACACACACACATAAACATATATATACATATACATATATATACATATCTACATATACACATATCTACATATATATATACATATACACATCCACATATATATACATCTATAATAATAAAAGGCAAAGCCCTCACTGACTGACTGACTGACTGACTCACTGACTCACTCATCACTAATTCTCCAACTTCCCGTGTAGGTGGAAGGCTGAAATTTGGCAGGCTCATTCCTTACAGCTTACTTACAAAAGTTAGGCAGGTTTCATTTCGAAATTCAAAGCGTAATGGTCATAACTGGAACATATTTTTTGTCCATACACTGTAATGGAGGAGGCGGAGTCACGTATCGCGTCATCACGCCTCCTACGTAATCACGTGAACTAAAAACAAGGAAGACATTTACAGCACGAGTCACACGCAGGAACGAAGGTAAATGACGTTAATTTTTGACTGTCTTTTAATACTGTGTAAGCATACATATTAACACATGTGCAATTAAACGTGTGCATTTACGGGGTGATTTCTCAGGCTTAAAACCTCACCTTTTATCAAACGCGGGAAGAAAGGTAACTGACGTTGTTCACTGTCTTTTAATACTGTGTAACCATATATATTAACACATGTCCAATTAAACGTGTGCATTTACGGGGTGATTTCTCAGGCTTAAAAGCTCGCCTTTTACTAAAAAGGTAAATGCAAAACTATTTTCAATCAGTTTATTGAAACGCTCCCGTTAAGGATTGCAATAACATATTCGCGAGATAAAAGAAGGAAGTAGGGGGAAATGGAGGAACAGTCGCAAACAGCGAAGAGCAAAAAATTAATTAAACATTTGAGAACGGAGCGAGTTAAGCATACAAGCATGTTCATAAGGGAAACAAAGCACGGTGTAAACGTAAGTTTAAATTAAGTTTATAGAAACGCTCCCGCTGCGGATTGCAATAACATATTCGCGAGATAAAAGTTTAATGAGAAGACACGAGGTATAAACGACAGTTTGCATCACTTTGTAACAGAGTTAAAATTGCTGTAGCGAGAAACTTTTAACTGCGGGGTCTTAGCTAACATTAAATAAACCCGTGGACATCGCAACATCACACAAGAGAGTGGCTCACGTGAAGTGACTGAACGCAGCAGGAGTGATCACTTGCATTAATCAAACCTGTTCAAAAAACACATTACACAATTGATAAGGTAGGAAAAGAATATGAAACAAGGCACGGTATAAACCGTAACTTTAAGTTTATAGAAACGCTGCCGTTTGCAATACCATATTCGCCCCTGCGAAACGCGGTGATTTTGCTATATATATTAAACTATTTCAACCATTGTATGATCTGCTTCTTGCAACTGAAAGAGGGCACCGTGGCAGAAGTTAGCCGACTTGCTCACCAACCACAAGCGTTACCTGGTAGGTAACCACCCATACAATCAGATTGTGAGTCAGACTACGAATGCCTGCAATGTAATTACCCCGATCTACATGCTGTCAAATGAACGAACCTCACGCCGTGGCACAACGTTAGGGGCTTCGCCTCTACGTCCGAGGATCGATTCCCGTAAGGGAGTGCAGTAACTCTGTACTCCTGATGAGCACACAATTACGGCGAAACACGTGTCGCATACTATGCATCTTCAAAGCACGGTGTAAACAGTAAGTTTAAATTGAGTTTATAGAAACGCTCCCGCTGCCCTTTGCAATACCATATTAGATGACTTTGTAACAGAGTTAAAATTGCTGGAGCGATAAATTTTTAACTGCCGGGTCATGTCGCGTGTTCTTGGGTAGGTACACCAAAAAAATTTATACATTTATGCATGTAATGGGCAAACAAAAAATGTACTATACCCGAAAGCACTACAGTAGTACTCAATGTATCTTTACTTCTTAAATGTTAATGTTTTACTGTTTAATAATTTATACGATTCTTATATGTTATTCAGATTCTTTTATCAAAATACCAGTAACAGCGCACTCCACGATAACGTGGAGTGAATACACTTGACATGACCATTCATAGTATTTATCCTCTTTCTCTGTACGTTTACCATTCGTTTGCTCAGAGATTGATGCGCTTGCTGCTTAATGGTATATATATATATATACACATATCAACATATATATACACACATACATAAACACACACATATACATACACACACACACACACATATATATATATATATATATATATATATACACACAGACACATATATATATAAAAATATTTACATATCTACACATATACACATCTATATATATATACACATATATATACATATGTACATATATATATCTAGACATACATACATAGATAGATTGACACATACATATATACATATGTACATATATATATATGTAATTGTGTTGTCATTGTTATGAGTGTTGCTGTCATATATATATATATATATATATATATATATATATATATATATATATATATATATAGCAAAATACCCGCGCTTCGCAGCGGAGAAGTAGTGTGTTAAAGAGGTTATGTAAACATATATATATACATATACATATATACATATATATACATATCTACATATACAGATATCTACATATAGCAAAATACCTGCGCTTTGCAGCGGAGAAGTAGTGTGTTAAAGAGGTTATGTAACTATATATATACATAAACATATATACATATATATACATATCTACATATACACATATCTACATATACATATGTATATATACATATACACATCCAGATATACATATATATATATATATATATACATATACAAATTTACATATCTACATACATATCTATACTAATAAAAGGCAAAGCCCTCACTGACTGACTGACTGACTCACTCACTCACTGACTCATCACTAATTCTCCAACTTCCCATGTAGGTGGAAGGCTGAAATTTGGCAGGCTCATTCCTTACAGCTTACTTACAAAAGTTAGGCAGGTTTCATTTCGAAATTCAAAGCGTAATGGTCATAACTGGAACATATTTTTTGTCCATACACTGTAATGGAGGAGGCGGAGTCACGTATCGCGTCATCACGCCTCCTACGTAATCACGTGAACTAAAAACAAGGAAGAGATTTACAGCACGAGTCGCACGCGGGAACGAAGGTAAATGACGTTAATTTTTGACTGTCTTTTAATACTGTGTAAGCATACATATTAACACATGTGCAATTAAACGTGTGCATTTACGGGGTGATTTCTCAGGCTTAAAAGCTCACCTTTTATCAAACGCGGGAACAAAGGTAACTGACGTTGTTCACTGTCTTTTAATACTGTGTAACCATACATATTAACACATGTGCAATTAAACGTGTGCATTTACGGGGTGATTTCTCAGGCTTAAAAGCTCGCCTTTTACTAAAAAGGTAAATGCAAAACTATTTTCAATCAGTTTATTGAAACACTCCCGTTAAGGATTGCAATAACATATTCGCGAGATAAAAGAACGAAGTAGGGGGAAATGGAGGAACAGCCGCAAACAGCGAAGAGCAAAAAATTAATTAAACAATTGAGAACGGACCGAGTTAAGCATACAAGCATGTTCATAAGGGAAACAAAGCACGGTGTAAAACGTAAGTTTAAATTAAGTTTATAGAAACGCTCCCGCTGCGGATTGCAATAACATATTCGCGAGATAAAAGTTTAATGAGAAGACACGAGGTATAAACGAACCACACGCCGTGGCGCAACGTTAGGGGCAACAGTTTCAACCATTCTATGATCTGCTTCTCGCAACTGAAAGACGGCACATGGCGGATGTTAGCCGACTTGCTGACCGCAACGTTAGGGGCTTCAACTCTGGCGCTGACGCCACATCTCAGTGCCAACACTTTCCAGACTCTACTTAAAACACACGCCCTCCTCACTGGACAGTTAAAAAGACCAATCAAACTAACGATGACATCAAGTATTACCCAATCAAAAGTAGGAAAGGAGGCATCTTCATAAAATGCGTGTGGGATGATTTGCATGAGACGCTGCTTTAAAAAAAATGATTAAAAAAATACGGGAGAAATCCTGTCCAGTATTGATTCAAAACGGGACGCGCAATTTCATTCTCAAATGCGGCACGATTCCGTATTTTAAAGGACGGGTGGCAACCCTACAGTGCCAGGTAACCACCCATACAATCAGATTGTGATTCAGACTAGGAATGGAATGAATGTAATTACCCCGATCTATATACAAGGCGAAAGTCTTGCAACATTCAAAGATGATGGTTTGGGATAAGTACACCATACAACATAAAAGAGCTTATGAAGCCTTGAACCGAAAAAAGCAACATCTCAGAGATCGTAAAAAAAAAAATAGGAGGTAATGTCGTTTTACTCGCTGTAGATTTTATTCAAACATTACCAGTTATTCCACGAGGGAGACCAGCAGATGAACTCAACGCGTGTTTAAAATCCATGCTTCTCCCACGCTCGGTTATATGTCGCGTGTTCTCGGGTAGGTACACCAAAAAATGTATACATTTAAGCATGTAATGGACAAACAAAAAATGAGGTATACCCGAGGGCACTGCAGTAGTACTTAATCTAACTTTACTTCTTAAATGTTAATGTTTTACTGTTTAATAATTTATACGCTTCTTATATGTTGTTCAAATTCTTTTATCAAAATACCAGTGACAGCGCAATGCACGATAACATGGAGTGAATACACCATACGCATCCGCCCACGGCCGCCCTGGTGTGCGCAGATAGGAGTTGATTCTACAATAAAATAAAATAAACATAAAAAGAGTAATACAATCATCACCCATAAAGCGGATAGTAGACGTGACGTACTATATGTGTACCAGATTTCAAGTCAATAGGTGAAACGGTTTGCGAGCTACAGGTGATTTAAAATCCTGGACAGACACACAAATTGCCACGGTAGCAAATTACAGAAGAAGATTTTACTGTTTAATAATTTATATTTATATGAAATGTGCTTCTTATATATTACTTCATATTCTCATATGATAATGATGTTAATATTTATATTGATTTCTATGTTATTGAAACTGCATGTATGTGTGTATATGTATGTATATATATATATATATATATATATATGCTAGCAAAATACCCGCGCTTCGCAGCAGAGAAGTAGTGTGTTAAAGAGGTTATGAAAAAAAAAGGAAACATTTTAAAAATAACCTTACATGATTGTCAATGTAATTGTGTTGTCATTGTTATAAGTGTTGCTGTCTTTTATATATATATATATTATATATATAATATACACACACACATAAACATTTATATACATATACATATATATACATATCTACATATACACATATCTACATATATATACACACATACATAAACACACACATAAGACTTATTGACTGAAACGGGCTTTCACGAAAACAGTTAGGGCTTTGCTACAGGATACACCTTCCACAAGTTAACCAAGTAAAAATAAAATATATATTTCTGTTTTATTTAAACCTTTTAAGTTCATATGCATAGCCCCATTTGGCTGTTTAATTTTTTTTTTCTTTCTTCAGTAATATTTAATCTCCTTAAAGAAAAAGAACATATCCATTTTACTTTTTTTGTATCTGTGTAGTAATATTTTAGTGTAAAAGAATAACCAGTATTTAAACCTTTTATGTTACTTTATACATTTATTTTACACAATGTTGAAAAATTAATAAGAAAGCTACATATTTTGGCAGCTGCTGCTTTCATTTTCAATGAAATGAAAAAAGCTCTCCAAGAGAAAACGTCAATGAAGAAGAAACAGTTTGCACTATCTAAAAAGGAGAAACCCTCATTTATAAAAGTTTGCTGCAGATGACTTAACTGAAAATAAATTAATAGTTCCTATGTGTATAATACATATTTATCTAATTGACTTATGCCTTTATTCCACCAACTTACAACATCTGAAGTACAATTTGTTACATTACTTTTGTTTTTTGCAGCACAGGCAGGTGAAGTGACTTCCTCAGGGTCACACAGTGGTGTCAGTACCAGGATTTGAACTGACAAGCTCCGGGTTTGCTGAAATATTACTGAAGAAAGAAAAAAAACGAAAATGGGCAAATAGGGCTATGCATACAAATGTCCATCCATCCATTATCCAACCTGCCATATCCTAAATACAGGAGCAAATAAGTAGATATGTATATATATAGTATATATATATTTATATATATGTGAATGTATGTATGTATATATCTATGTCTATATATATATATATATATGTAGATATGTAAATTTGTATATGTATATATATGTTTATGTGGATGTGTATATACGTATGTATATGTAGATATGTGTATATGTAGATATGTATATATATATGTTTATGTATATATATGTTTATGTGTGTGTGTGCATATTATATATATAAAAGACAGCAACACTCATAACAATGACAACACAATTACATTGACAATCATGTTACATTATTTTTAAAATATTTCCTTTTTTTTTCATAACCTCTTTAACACATTACTTCTCCGCTGCGAAGCGCGGGTATTTTGCTAGTATATATATAAATATAGACATACATATATACATACATACATTCACATATATATATCTATACTAATAAAAGGCAAAGCCCTCACTGACTGACTGACTGACTGACTGACTGACTCATCACTAATTCTCCAACTTCCCGTGTAGGTAGAAGTCTGAAATTTGGCAGGCTCATTCCTTACAGCTTACTTACAAAAGTTAGGCAGGTTTTATTTTGAAATTCTACGCGTAATGGTCATAACTGGAACCTGTTTGACTGACTCACTCATCACTAATTCTCCAACTTCCCATGTAGGTAGAAGTCTGAAATTTGGCAGGCTCATTCCTTACAGCTTACTTACAAAAGTTAGGCAGGTTTCATTTCGAAATTCTACGTGTAATGGTCATAACTGGAACCTGTTTTTTGTCCATATACTCTAAATGGAGGAGGCGGAGTCACGTATCGCGTCATCACGTATTACGCCTCCTACGTAATCACGTGAACTGAAAACAAGGAAGAGATTTACAGCACAAGTCAAACGCGGGAACGAAGGTAAATGACGTTAATTGTTGACTGTCTTTTAATACTGTGTACTTGTTGAGTGTCTTTTAATACTGTGTAAGCATACAGTACATATTAACACGTGCAATTAAACGTGTGCATTTACGGGGTGATTTCTCAGGCTTAAAAGCTTGCCTTTTATTAAAAAGGTAAATGCAAACTCTTTTCATTCTGAAGGGCACAAACCACGTTAGATTTCAGCCGTTAAACGCGCAAAAATGTCAGTACACCAGATAAATAAGCGCAACATATTATCAGTTGTATTGTATGCTTACAATACATATAGAAATGTGTTAATCATTAACTAATATTATGGGATGGTGTTTTTCGACTCACGCTTTGATTTAAACGATTGCATGTCTTGGTGGGTTTGCGTAGCTTATTGTCAATATCTTTACAGCTCTTTTTAAGACTTAATTTAAAAAGGTTTTCTTTTCTTCTTAATAAAAATTTAAAAGCAGTACTTCGCCGGTGCGAAGCGCTCACTTCACTCCCTTACGGGAATCGAACCTCGGACGTCAGCGCTAGAGGCTAAGCCCCTAAAATTGCGCCACGGCGTGTGGTTCGTTTATTTGACAGCATGTAGATCGGGGTAATTACATTCACAGCATTCGTAGTCTGATTCACAATGTGATTGTATGGGTGGTTACCTACCAGGTAACGCTTATGGTTAGCCAGCAAGTCATCTCGAAGTGATCACTCGAGTGAACACAGCTTCACAAAAAAACAGATCCTTAACAAACTGTTATTGGTATATTTTCCCTCAATTTTAAAAGGTTTTCTTTTCTTCT